>NC_027755.1:38199934-38247357 GCF_000695525.1 Brassica oleracea var. oleracea
TTGTGGTGGAGCAACTTATTTAAGTTCTCTATATGGGAACATTAATTCTTGACCCTTTATCAAATTCATGGGAGAGTCTCTATTTGTTCTTTGGCATTATGCGAACAAATTTTGCTGCAACTTATAAGGATTCATAAATCCACCGGTATCACCAATTATTCTTGCAAACTTATTGCATATTTTGACAAGGATATGTACAACCATATGTCGTCACATATGATGGATGATCAGTCCATCAGTGGGTGATCAAGCCCACCAAATTTCTTGCTTATTTTCGAAATATCATGGTGAATACTCATATTATCAATTCCATTATTCAAAGGGGCGGCATATCTTAAACCATTCAATAGAATGTCGCATACTTAACCGGAATGGCATGTCCGGTTTGCCAATCATTAATCTCCATATAATCTTTATTGTGCAATTTCGTTTTCAGATTTGATTTTGGCCGAGTTCTATTTAATTTGAGCTATTGTTGTCGTGGATGCTTAACTTATTTAGGGATTTTGGGATTCTCTTATTCTCCCCCTCGAGATAATAACACTTAATGTTTATTTATTTCGTATTGAATCCCAAACTTAGGTAATTTAATATCAAATTTTGTTCCCTTAGACAATAATTTTGAAAACATCATGCATTAAATAAATCAAAGTGTGCAACAAATAGCCACAAATAAATTAAGTCTGATTAGATTAATAGGTATTTAAATTCGGCCAAGATAGATTATTCAAAAGACTTTGGCCAAAAAAATTTGGCCAAGGGGATTCGGCCAAGATGATTTTACCAAAATGCTTTGGCCAAGAGATTATATTAGTTTGACTAGATTTCATATTTGGCCAATAGAAATTTCAATTTGGCCAAGCTTTTGCCTTCGGTCAAGGTCTTTTAAAGGTTGACCAAGAGAATTTAGACTTTGCATTTGATCAAGATTTAAGCTAGGTTAAACTTCTACATTTGGCCAAGCTTTTGCCTTCGGTCAAGGTCTTTTAAAGGTTGACTAAGAGAATTTAGACTTTGCATTTGATAAAGATTTAAGCTAGGCCAAACTTCTACATTTGGCCAAGGCTTTAAAGATCATGTGCTTGTTCATTAGGCGAAACATAAGTTTCGGCCAGGCCAAATCCGAATGGTTCTAGGAATCTTATAGATCTCGGTCAAAGAGTAATTTTATGATCAGATTTTAAGTTTTAAACAAGTGATCATGTCTTAAAATTTGGCTAAGATTTCATTTGGCCAAGGCTTTGAGAAACGATCCTACAAATGTTCATATGAACATGTATAGTCTTGGCCAAGCCAAATCCAAACAGTTTTAGGATTTGGTTATGTGTTTCGGATTTGCTAGATTTTTCAGCATATGATTCAAGGTTTAAAAACACATATAGGCCAGCCAAGAAATGTAATCGAATCAAGTTTAGCATATGATGAAGTTTTGATCCTACGGCCAAGTTTTTAATCATGCGGATAGGATTTCATGCAATCTCTATGTTTTAAACAAGCAAGGCATCATTTTCAACCAAGTAATCATCTAGCAAATCAGATTTGGATCATGTGAGCATGTGACTGAGAAAATTAAACCTAGGTTCCATGCTGCATGCAATCGGATTTTATCTTTAACAATCAATCAAGATTTTAATTTCTTAGTATGCGAGCTAGGTGATCAAACAAATCAGATTTTGGGTTTGAAGCATGCGAATCAAATTTGGTTAAGACATATGATTCAGATTTTAAACATATCATGTGATCAGGCAACCAAATCAGATTTCAATCAATAGCATGTGATCAAGGCAATTTCTATTTCTAATAGAAATTTAATCATGCGATTTCAATTTCCTGGGTCTAATCGATTTTTAATCAATTAGCATATGAATAATTTCAATCTAATCATGAAATTTTATCCCTAGGTTTCATATGATCAAATTCTGGAATTTTAATTTAAATTTATTAAGTTTTAAATTTTCAGGAAATTCCAACAAACATGCGATTTAATTTTCTATGTCTAGCATGCGATTTTGATTTTAATGTTTAGCATATGATTTGCAAACCTAAAACATGCAATTTATATTACCAAACAGATCATACAATCAAGTTTTAATAATCCTAGCATGTGATTAGGTGGTCAAACAAATCAAATTTCAATTAAGCATGCGATTTGCAATTTTATGCCTAGCATTCGATTTCTAATTTTAAAAACATGCAATCAAATTTTTTTAAACAAACAATCCGATTTTAAAGCTTTAAACAGCATGTGAAAATAAGTTTTAGAAAGTTTTCATCAAGGGGATTTTAATTTTAAAGCTATGCGATTTTTAGGTTTAAGCAAATTAGGTTTTCCTAAACACATTAGGAATCGGTTTTTCAAGCATACCAAGTATGCGGTCTGATTATTGACATAATCAGATCTGAAACTATAGTTTTAGGTATATGATTCAAGTTTTAGAATTATTAGAATCATATTAGATAGTATAGGTTTATACAATTTTCGGTTTTAAGCATGACAATCGATTTTCATGTCATGCGATTTTAGGTTTAGATTAGTTCTTAGGTTTAAAACTTATGACCATGTTTTACTAAGTTTTAAACATATACTATATGATTTATAAGGATATAAATCAAATTATTTATTCATAGTTGGTTAGGTTTTGATTTCTATGATCACATATTAAGGTATATGCGATCGGTTCTCTCTTGTATGGTTCTAATTTAATTACATTAAATTCGACCTCTAAGTAGTTTTAAAGTTTGAGATATTTTACCTATGAACTCCTTTTGATCTGAATGGAAAAGAGAGTTTGATCGCATGTGCAGCAACTCCTCTCGGTTTGAACTCCTTGTTGATATTAGATTTTAATTCCCTCGGCTCATGAAACAACACGAGGAGCATTAGATAACATGAACGCCAACATGATAACATGAATCAAATAAGGTATGATAAACTTATCTTGCACAGGAGTTGAGTTTGGCTAGAAACTCCTTGTTGGAATCGGATTTGGTTTCCATATCAAATCGGCGCGCACTGTATCTGTGCGCGAGGGCGCGTCGGTGGTCAGATCGACAAGCGGTTTGCACTGACGGATTCGTCTCGGCGAGGGCTTCGATTTGATATCTTGATCGTTTTCTGGGTCCTCACGGTTTGAGAGAACGGTCTCTTTGAAGTTCCGAGGCAGATTCATTTGCGTTTAGGGTTTCATGATTTTCGGCTGAGTTAAAGAATATTTCGTGGGAGCTTAGGGATAGAGGTTATCGTGCTGATAACGTGTTATGAAAATAAGAGGAAAGTCTATATCTTTATTAGACAATAAGAAACCTTTTATATAGGGAATTACATAAGTATGAAACCATAATACAATACGGGCTAGGAAATACAAAGACGTAAGAATATGAACCTTCGAATATGAGTTTACACCAGACCTCGATTTATAACAGGTTTAAGATTTTAGGTAGAGTCTCTTTTTAATTGTTATTTTGATTTGGGGCCGTCAATGTCCTTCTTGTCGGATCTTGACTTCAGTTTAGGCCTGGAGTAGGCTCATTGATCACTCATGTAACAAGTGTTACTGTTTGTTAGGTCTATATATTCCTAATATTTTTAATAGCTAATATATAATTCTATATTAAAATTAATTAATTTATTAATCGGTTTCGTCAGCTGTTAACCGGATAATTCAGTACACTATATGTAATTTGGTGATAAGTTTGTTTTTGTCATTGGGTTTAAGAAAGAAACAGGTGTTAGCTTGATTGAGACCGATGATGGGTTGAAGTTTGATTCTTCCGGAGAGAAGCATCGTAGAACAGAGGAATTACAGAGGAGGTTGAGAGAACTGATGAACTTCAACACTCTTGATGATGAAGAAAAAAACCTCAAGAACATTGAGTTACTAAACTGGCTTTTCACGGCCAACCAAATTGCCATAAATACTATTGAGTTTATCATAAACATCCACACACAAAACAACATAACATTTAACATCCAGATAAAAAGAAAAAGGTTGCATTACATCACAAGTTAATATCATAAAAAAACATATGTCTTCTAAGACAGAAATTTCTACTCCGTAATCTTACTCTTCTTCTGATTTCCCTCATAAATGAAATATAGATTTGGATTCTAAGTTAAAAATATATATATTTGGATTCTAAGTTACCTAAAACAAACAGACAAACAAATTAATGAAAGGTTTTACTTAGTTAAAAAAAATAAAGAATCAAATTTATTTAAGTGGGAGAATGTGGCCACACTTGTCCAGTTTCTTTGAAGTTGGAACAACCCGAGTTTAACTACAAAATTCAAAACTCCTACAGAACGTCCATAACGTTCCAGCGCCTTGTCTACACCATCTTGTCTACGGGCTTAAACATTGGTTGTGCTGTAAAAAATTCAAAACAAGTCTTTAGTTAGCAAAAATTATTACAATCAAACTGGTGGGAGGAAGAAGACACAAAAGAAAGATGAAGAAGAAACGATGAAAAAAGAGATGGAGATTAAAATTAGTTGCTTATAAGTTATATAAGAGTTGAAATTGTTTGAAAACGTGAAATGAGAAAATTTAGGAATAAGAAGTGTTGAACTTTAGGGATAGTAATTTATTTTATTTGTTGGTGATGATCTGATAAAATTTAGGAATATAATCTTTTCACTGGCACTGTTTTCTTTAACAAATTGTTGTTCTATCTATCTATACTACTAAATAAGTGAATTTGTTGATTTATCATTTTCTTCATAATTTTCTTCATAATTTTAAGATAGTCATTACTATTATTCTTTAAAAAGTTACTTTAATCTATATACCTATCATGATATTAAGATACTTAACTAATAAATATATTCTATTAAAAGAGAGTCTTATTTTATCGAGGGTACCAAAGTCCATGATTTTAAATAATTTTGTTTATTTGTCATGTTCTCAATAAATTTTGTTTATTTTCATATTTTAATTACTTTTAGATAAATAATTAGTTTTAATAATCTATATTATTATTATTTGAATTGATTTTTTTTGTATTCCGTAAGTAAATTTTGATTACTTGTCATGTTTTCCATGATTTTATTTATTTTGTAGCTTTCACGTTAAAAGTTAAATTGGTTAATATTATTGTAACCCTTAATAAATAATCATATATATATATATATTACTATTTTATATATTTAGTTATAAATATTTATAATAACAAATTAATCAAAATAAGTAAATATCATGATATCATATGAGACATATACCAATAAATTTATTCAAGAATCAATAGATCAACTATTCTGTGTTCTCATGATAATGCAAAACTTTCTTCCATGATCCTCCTGTGTAGCCAGCAACAAATTCCTCAAGCAATATACGATCGGTTACCATTAATAAATAATTAAATTTACTTATTAGATTATATAACTAATTATAAACTATATATAATTAAACGTAACCATACATGATGAAAAACTTTATCATATAGAAGTAATTTGATGTTAGGTTCAAAATTTTCATAATAGTCTTAAAAAGATAATGCAAGTATTAATAAATAAATATAGCATTATTATGTATGCATGTGCGGATAAAACACTTAGTATATAAAGAATTTAAAATGCAGTAATTATGATTGAACACCAGGGAAAAACACTGCTAATTCATTCATGAACTAGCTTCAATACTTTTATTGGTCTATATCCAACATTTAATAAACATGAAATATTCGAATTGGCCTAATTAAGGCGTTATATTAAACTAACTGTATTACTATTGCAAATTATATACAACCTCAATTTATTTATCATCCTATGTATGCATATTTAACATATCTTGAGTACGGTCTAATCTTATCCTTGGCAAAATGTTTGACATTGAAAAACCAATTTTTTTTAACCCTCAGCAAAAGGGTTGACATGTTTCAAAAAAAGGTACAAGCTAAGTCATAATAGATCGGTAATAACCAATCAGTACTGCTATTAACAAATACTTCAAAGTTATTCTATTCAGTAGAAAATCGTCTTGCATATTCAAATTAACCATTTATAACACTAACATCAGTAATCAGCGTAACAAAACAAAGAGAAAATCAGCATAGATCATGACATAACCATCATCACAAATTTCCACCCCCATAGTCTCTTGGCACTCATAGTTTTATCGTAAGAAAGACCAGTGACCAGCATTACATGTCCAAAATCAAAAGGATGGATATGTTATTAAGAAATCAACAACTAAGAAATAAACTCTTAAAAGCAAACGATGGATATAACAGTTGATGTTCATATGATCCAAATTAAAATTGTTATTTCAGCAAAAGATGACAATAAAAACAATCAACAAAACTCTGATAAATCAGATGCATACATTCTTAAGAGAACACATAGACAACAAAACGGTCGAATGTATATCGAGGGGAACATCCTAAAAAGATTAAAAAAATTGTGAAAAGTATAAAAGTGTGAAAACATGAGTTGAGTGGAGTGACTTGCATCTGCCTCATCACTGTAAACTGAAATATGTATGTCTAGTAAATCACTTGAGTTGAAGAAAATTCTCAAGCAAAAGTGAGCATAATTTGGTCAAAACTAGTTAATTCATTGGAAAGAAGATAACTCGTGATGGCTTTCGATTTGGCGCGGTGAGCGCTTTGCGGTTTGTTCTTCTTTCCTACACTTTTGAATTTAATATTAAGTTTTCTCTTTCATATAGTATAAGAGTTTTTTCTTTGGAACAAACCAACATCTTTACACTTACATATTTGAAGACTTTCTCACTACCCATTTCTTTTCATCTGAATCAATTGTTAATAAGGGCCAAAGCTCATCACACAATTGTTCCAACACATGGCAATTTCTTTTGTTTGGACAGCAATTGAGTCATTCTCTTTACAAAATTGTTGCAATAAACATGATAAACTTATTTTGTTTGCAACTTTTTGAGTCGTATATTCTTTTTACATGTCATAATTATGTAAGCTTGAACCAAGAAATTCAGCTAATTTCGTGATGCTCTCCAACATATATGGAGATCTCGGAAGAATTGATGATTCTGCTAGGCTAAAGGTTGCTATGAGAAACTCTGGTCTTAAGAAAGAATCATGTTTTAGCTGGATTGAGACCGATGATGGTTTAAGTGAAATTTTAATCATGAGGAGATAAGCATCCTAAAGCAGAGATATTAATTAATTTTGTTTAAAATTGAAATAAAAATTAAGAATAAAAATCTAGATTTATTAAAACAAAAAGTAGAGTTCTGAATGTTTTATTTTTTTCTTTAAAATAATAGGTATGTTATTCACAAATATGTCGATTTCTGATTTTTTTATTAATTTTGAATCATGTGCATAATCAATATAAATATTTTAAATAAAATGAAAGAAGCAAACTAGGAATATAAGATTAATTATATAAATGTCTGGTCATTTTTGGATATCTATTCGGGTTTAGATATTACCTGTTAGAAAAATTAACAAAATATTAATTAAATAATAAATTTTAATCTTATATGAGAGAGATATTCGTAAATCTTATATAATAAATTTACATCATAAATTCTTTAAATGCAGTGTTCGGGTACCAGTTAAGTTCATGTCAAGTTTTTGGGATTTTGGTTCTATCTTGTAACACGTCCTAGGACCTATACTGATATTTTTGTAAGAATTGATCGGGATCAGATATAACACATCGAATTTGGATTGATTTTGTATTACATCCTAGAACCCATAAAGTACCATGTATTGTTTGAGTTTAGATTATACGGGATCTATTCGGATAACCCGAAGTAAAATCTAAAATTTGAAAGAAAATCATAAGAATGTATATTTATAAAGCAAAAAATAGCATTGAATTTGAATCATTACAACACATATATAACTCTTATACGGACCATATTATGATACGATCATAAAATTTACGAATATACCTCTTATATAAAATTTAAATTTTATTATTTAATTATTTTTTATTAATTTTACTAAATAATATAGATTTATAAAAATTATATTTAAAAAAAAAAAGAATTCAGATACGTTGATATAGTCAAGTATGAATTAATATATAACTTTGAATAATCTTTTATTATATTTGTTGAAATGGAATCTTTGTAATGGTGCCGTGACCTTACTAAGCAACTATAACATCTATAATATGCTCAAGCATATAAAAAAATATTTTGACTATACCACTGTCACACTCTTAAAATCAGAAAATTATAATTATTTGGTTTAACTCACAATTATACAGACCCATCAAGGGATCCAATAAACAGAGAGAAAGGTCAACGACAACACACGCACAGCCTTAATCATAAACCATATGAAAGGTATATTCTATTGATTCCATGGTCGATGAAGAGCCTGACGAAATCTTTGACAAAGAGGGAAACGGTGAAAGAATTAATCAAAAGTGAATAGTTTCAGCATATGGTAAGAATCTCTGAACCAGTTCTAGTTATCAGAATTGTATGTTCAAACTGTGCGGCTACACCACCCTCAGCTGTTAGAGTAGTCCAGTTGTCCGGCCATGTTACACATTCCGTGGTTCCAATCGTTAGAATCGGTTCTGCAACGCCAAATAACACCCATCATCAACTTGTTATTACTATACAGTAATCATTGTAAGCAAATGAAAAACCATGACATGGAAGAGCAACAAACCGATTGTGAAAGTTTGTCCCTCAACCATATGTCCAGGCTCATCATTACCTGCAAATTGAATAGAAACATGAGCCACTAAAGTCGAGTTACTAACGAAACATTAACATTAAGTATTGTCTTTTTTATTGATGCTTTCCGGTTACATTAAAGAGAACAAAAGCTAAGAAAGAGATTTACTCACGGTAATGATAAATCAGAGGTTCGGAGTGAAATACTGGTCCAACACCATGTCCAACAAATCGCTCCACAACGTTGTAGCCGCACTTCTCTGCATGCTCACTGTTTTGAAATGTTGAAACCATCAAAACCAATACCCTTCTCTGCACGGTAATATCTTTCAGTTTCATCAAGAATGGTTATAGACTTATAGTTAATAGTTACCTGATTCTCTTGCCGATTTTCTTGAAGCTTGCTCCATCTTTACACACGGCTATACCTTTCTCCAAGCATTCCTCAGTAACCTTAACAAAAAAAATAAAACCAAGCAACAATTAGCATTACTAACCAGAATCCACTATTCTGAACTTCAAAGACACACAACACAGTGGAACAAAGAAGAAAACTACCTTCACAAGTCGTTTAAAACCTTCGTCAACCTCTCCACAGAAAAAAGTTCTTGATGTATCTCCATGGTAACCCTGTTCCAGTTCCAAATCCCCAAAACAGGTGTTAATACGATTTCCATCTTTAAGCATACAAAAGTGCCCTAGAGATTAGTTACTTACATCCAAGTAAACCGTGACATCAATGTTTATTATATCCCCACTCTACAACAATAAGAAGTAATAGTTAGCGAGAGTTCGTTCATTCATAAACTCTTCGGCTTATAAAGCAAGATCCAAACCTGTAGCTGACGAGAATCCGGTATCCCATGACACATACACTCGTTAACCGAAGTACACACACTCTTAGGGAAACCACCGTATCCAAGAGGTGAAGGATAAGCACCAGCTTCAACAATCATATCATGCACAGCTTTGTCTATTTCATTAGTCGTAACAGATGGCTACACATAACAACAACAACTACTTCACAACACATACATTGATAAAGCTGAAACAACAAGGAATAGACTTACTAACTTTAACCAAAGTCCCTGCAAAGTTTAGAACCCGAGCAGCTAGCTCGCAAGCAGCTCTCATTTTGACAAGGCCTTCAGGGGAAGGAATCTGGAAGTCAGGTGAGATATCAGGTAACACGTTAGACTCAGCGTAAGGAGGCTTTGGTATGTAGTCAGGGACAAGAAGACGAGGTGAGACTCTCCCTCGTCTTAACGGTGGGTTTCTCTTAACCTTTGAACTAGCTTCAGCTTCTCTCATCCTAGTAAAAAAAATGTTAATTAGTATTATCAAACCAGATTATGAATTTAACATTTGAATGTTTTAATATTATCAAACCTTCTGATTCTAATGGCTTCTTCCAATCCAGATACTTTCTTGGCAGAGACATGGAACTTTCTAAGAGGATATGAGTTCTTCTTACCTAAGGAAAGTAAACTCTTCAATTATCAAATATTCGAATTGTAACAACTTAATCGCCTAATCCAATCAGATAGCTATAACAGAGAATAAACAGAGTCTAAGTACGTGACGAACCGTAGAGCAGCGATAGAGAAGAGTTGGAAGCGACGGGAGCTCCGATGAAGCACCTCGACGATGCTACGTAGTCGCCGGTGAAAGAAGAAGAGAGGTGAGCAGAGGAGAAAGTGGATAGGAAAACTGTAGACGCCATTTTCGCTACTTCACTGCTAAACCCCCAACCGAAGGAAAATCAAATTTGGAGACGAAGCTTCTTCTTGAATAAAAAAATATCTAATCGTTTGATATTTATTTCGAGATGACTAACTATTGGACTGAGCCCATGGGCTTTTTGATGTATCCAATATGGTACTTAGGCCCAATGGGTTTTACTTTGAAAACATAGCTTTGCATGGAGTTTATACATCATGACACTGTGTATTAAAGAAAGAAATGAAATATCTAAATATGAACTTTATCATTGTGAAACATTTGTGATAAATTTGAATCATGAGAAATCAACATTTGATAAGAAAGATACGGATATGATCAAAGTGATCACTACTACCTGCATTACGATACAGTTTTTCTGCTGGAATCAGTTATTGTAGGTATCTACATCCAAGTATCTATTTTATTAAAGTATAATTACTTTTACTATTCGTTTGAAAACATGATTATCAGTAAAATAAATACATGTATAGCATTAAGTTAGGAAAAAAAAAAGTAATAGGTTTATGCAGTTAAAAAAATTAGAAGTCCATTACATTATAATAAAAAGTAATGATTTTATGTTACTTGATAATATACATATTCAAATCAAAATAATAATTTAAAATTAGTGTATATCAAAACTTCATTCAAAAATATACATATTATCAAAAATTAATTTTTACTAACATATTTTTCAATAACCATTATAAAAATGTTTTCAATATATATAAGAAAAATACAATACAAAGCTCAATTTCAAACACCAACTTAAATTATGGTTTCTATATTTCACATTGAAATTTAAAAATATAATATATGTGATTATTTATATGATTGCACGTATAAAATACTATTAATTATAAAATTACTTATTTGATGGTACATATAAAATATGATTAATTGTATGATAACACATATTTTTGTAACCTATGATGACACGTATAGGATATATAATAGTGATTAGGGTGGGCGTTCGGGTTCGTTTTCGGATCTATTTGGGATTTCGTGTTCGGTTCAGATCTTTGAGGATTCGGTTTGGATTTGAATAACCAATTTAAATTATTTAAAAAAAAAATAAAATTTATTATATACTTTAATTTTTTTAGAAAATCTATATATTACATATAAATTTGAATAACATATGTGAGAATACCTAACTTAACATATAAATTGGTTTGGTTTAAATATTTGGATAGATAATTAATAATTATTTAAGTATTTTTGGAGTTTTGAATATATTTTAACTATTTTAGATATTTACGTTTGATTATTTGTATATATTTCAAGTATTTAAACAAACTTAAAAGTATCATATATATTCTGGATGTTTTTATATATATTAAATCTAAAATAATTGATATATATAAGTATATAAATCTATTTTGGATATCCAAAATACTTTGGTTCGGATCGGATTAGATTTTAGTTCTTCAAATACCAAAATTTTGAATGTTTTAGATATTTAATCAATTTCGGTTCGAATTTGGTACTACCTATTCGGATTGGGATAGTTCGGTTCTTCGAATTCGAGTTTTTTGTCTAACTCTAAATAGTGACATACAAAAACAAATAACATCATATTTTAAAAAAAAAATTCAGGCTCACGGATCAAAATCTAGTTGATTTTTTTATATACCTACCGAGAACAAACTATTCAATAACTACCAAAACATCGATGGCAAACATATATTCTTCTATCATCTGATTCGTGATTCATACAAAAAAAAACATATTATGTATTTATTTGTGAGTAATGAAACCAAACAATGAGGATGATATTATATAGGTTATCATGTTGTTGATTAGGTTTAAAATTATAGTCTAGCTTTTTTCACCAATGATGCTGATTCGTTACTATTCGAATCCAACTTGAAATATGTGGATGTGTCTTGGAAAACTATATGTAGAATTCTGTGGGTAATCATTATTTCTTTTTATACAATTTCATGCATATATAGTTGAATAATTGTATAGTCCACCAAATTGGACGGAGAAAATGCATATTGACGAAAAAAACATAAAACCAAGATATGGCCAATATATTCCTCTACGTAGCTACTACCTCATTATATAACTAAAATTTATACAGAGAAAAATTGTAATCTAGATTATCATAATATTCTATAACTATTACCCATACCATTAACCCAAAAATTAGACTTCCAACCCATACTAAACCAGTAAACCATATTGTAAGCAACATTATTCAAACAACTGAAATGTCAATTTTTTAACCACTCACTTTCTTTCCGAGTTGGCTATAAGCATTGGCTTTTGAATAACATATTTCTTTTGTTACGTGGATCGGAGTACGATATTCATATGATTATATGTCTGTAGAATCTGCACACACTAGTATTTTTCACTAATGCTGCTGGTGTTTTACTATTTGAATCCAACTTGGTCATATGTAGATCTTTCTTAGAAAAACTAAATATATAGAATTATGTGGGTATTAATTAAATGTTATACAATTTTATGTTATAATTGAATAATGTTATAGTCCACCAAAGTGTACGGAGATAAATGCATATTGACGAAAATTTCATAGGACCACGATATGGTCAATATATTCCCCTACGTATACCTGCATTATATAATTAATGTATACACAGAAAATGTGTAATCTAGATTATCATAATACTCTATAACTTTAACCCATACCATTAACCAAAAGAAAAACTTCCAACTCTGTAAGCATCATTATTCAAACAATTCAAATGTTAATTGTTTTAACCATTCACTTTCTTTCGAAGTTGGCTATAAACATTTGCTTTTGAATAACATATTTCTTTTGTTATGTGGATCGGAGAACAATATTCATATGATTATATTTCTGTAGAATCTGCACAACTGTATTATGTTGCAGTTACAATTTTGTTGTTGTTGCAAACATGTTCTAACAACGCTTCAAATCCTGGCATATATCTATACATATGTATCAAAAGGACAATACTTTCTTATTTACTACACGACTCTTTGTCAGAACATTAGTTTTGCATTACTGAGAGTATCCTTCATATGATCATATCGCCAAATACCATAGGAAGTTAGCTAATGGATACATAATGAATTAAAGAAGAAAGTGCGATCTGGTAAAAACATAATCACACTAGTAAAACTTCTTTAGACATCTTTGATCCTATAAATAAGATATACAGTTCATCATTACAATAAATCAACTCATGAACCTTTGGTACTAAGAAGAAACTGATGCAACTGAAAAAAGAAATGGAAAGTGGGATTAAAAAAAGTTATTAAAACTCAAGAAAGAGGAGTGGTTACAAGGCGTGAAAGATGCGTTGCTTCTTACTACACACCAACGATAACATCTCAGTAACGTTCACCACTCTCTTGTTCCCTACCACGTCGTTTCTTGAACCCGCCGGTGAAATGTTGACTCCGAACAGTCTCAAAACCCGACCCGTTTCCACATCCGATCCGGATCTAGACTTCCACCCAATGTATAGCTGTTGATCCTGACCATCGGATCTGCTGAAACTAACCACATCACCAGCACGCAGATTCTTCTCCTTAACGAACCGGCTCCAACCTTTTGTCAGAACATAGCTTTGACTACTGTTCCAATACGAGTAACGGAACCTCCACACTTTCCCGTTAACGTCTTCGAAATTCAACAGCGTCCCTCTCACGGAGACGTCGCCGGTTAACGGTAACGGAAAATGTTTCTCCGCTTGGTGTTTCGGTATCACTAAACGGTTTAGCTTCCCGACGTCACTCGGGGGCTTCTTACTACACACCAACGATAACATCTCAGTAACGTTCACCACTCTCTTGTTCCCTACCACGTCGTTTCTTGAACCCGCCGGTGAAATGTTGACTCCGAACAGTCTCAAAACCCGACCCGTTTCCACATCCGATCCGGATCTAGACTTCCACCCAATGTATAGCTGTTGATCCTGACCATCGGATCTGCTGAAACTAACCACATCACCAGCACGCAGATTCTTCTCCTTAACGAACCGGCTCCAACCTTTTGTCAGAACATAGCTTTGACTACTGTTCCAATACGAGTAACGGAACCTCCACACTTTCCCCGCCACGTCCTCGAAGTTCAACAACACTCCCTTAACGGAAACGTTACTCGACGGCGGCAACGGAAAATATTTCTCCGCGTGGTGTTTCGGTATCACTAGACGGTTTAGCTTCCCAACGTCGCTAGGCGTAACAGCTTTCTCAAACAAAGACACCGCCGATCTAAACTCCGTCGTCGAAACGCCGTCGTTTTGCGTCGTCGACCTAACCGCGTTTCCATTACCGTTGCGTCGCCGTTTGCTCTGCTCTAGCTCCTCGCTATACGTATGCTTCCTCAGCATATCAACGATCCCAGATTTCGAATGCGAACTCAAAAACTCGACCTCTCCGTCGTCGAGCCTCGCGTCTTTGAAGTTCGTGACGGCGTCTCGGCCTCGGAACCGGTGAACCGCCACGTCGTAAGAACGCGCCGCCTCGTCCTCCTCGTTGAAAGTCCCGAGCCACACGCGCTGGTGCTTCTCGTAAATCTGAGCTCCCCACCGCCCGTTCGGCTGAGGGACGACGCCTTTGTACTTGGACGACGGAAGCTTCCTCGACTCCGCCTCAGCTCCGTTCTCAGCATCTAGCACCACGCTAGATCCGCTTCCCATCCTGTGCAAATTCACCGAAGTCTTTGCCGGAGTTATCGCCGGAGTTTCGTAGATAGAACATGTACTCGTCGTACTCTCGTCTACGCTACTCACTTCCATTATTTGTTTTTTTTTTCTGTTTAAGAATTAACTTTGAGTTGTGAAACAAAGGAGAAGTCAGAAATGTATTTTTCAGAGAGAGCCTGTTGTTGGTGGGTGTTACATGAGTATATGTATGCATGTGTGTATATATATAGAAAGGAGACAGTGAAGGGAGGGAAATAAAAAATAGCAAGTGTTTTACTTATGTTATTATTATTATTTTATTTTCACTTTTTATTTGGGTAACACCAAAGAAATAAATAATATATCTAGAATGTGTCTTTCAGGCGAGTGATTATAGTATATGGGCAGTTGTATGGGAAGTAATATGGGTTGTATGGGTCAACTTAACATCGAAAGGGAAGCTTCGTGGAAAACATATTGGAAAAGGCTTATAATACTACACATATTAAATATTCGCTTTTAATTTGTTTACTATATTAGGTCAGTTCATGGCGCTGTTAAATATAAAAACACATGACCAGTGACCATTTGGAATATTATACGATGTGTTTTATTTCGTTGTATGGCAAAAAATAGGGTTTCTGAAAAAAGTAGGGTCTTCTATATTACGAGTTTATGAACTTTTATAGAAATTTTTTAAGAAACTTTATAGAAATAAATATGTTGTGAGCTGTGTGCATGGAAGGCGGGTCCCATGTGTGGACCAGGATAAGATTAAGACTCCACGTGAGAAATTGACATCATTTTACTGAAGTTCATCCCCCCTGAGTTTTGATGCTTCTTTAAAAAAGAAATAATAGTAACTATGATTAAAAGAAATAGCTAAATGTTAGATTTGATAACAATGTTAAGATTCTATTGCTGCTAAATGTGGTCTGTTTTTCAATATTTGCTTCTCCAAATCTGATTTATAATATTCTTCAATCTTCAATGATGGATTTCTTTTGATTACATAGAATTATTTAACCAATAATATTAGTACATAAAGATATGTATCTTCTTATTATATGTATCTTCTTATTCTTGGTGTTAGAATTTCTTTCACATTTTCAGATGTTTTAATTCTTTTTTTCTTTCTTTTAATCAATCTTATCCTACATTTTTGTTTGTAGGAAAATGTGTATTGTAATTGCCATCAGTATGTGGACTCAGTAAGTTCCAAATTCAGAAAAAACTATCAAGTTTTCTTTTCTGTTTTTGTTTGTATATACTATTTCATAATTATGGAACACGATTTAATTGAGGATATTTTTATATCGGTAATTAATCCTTAACCGTTTGCAAACAGAAACAATCAACATTTAGCCAACGACCGACAACACCACAGATATACGTACTGGAAAAACATATCTAATTAAATTCGCTACCCTTTAATTGTATGTTTTACTCTTGTGGAAGATAGTACTTGTGTGGTTTAATACCCATATATTCATCATATGCACTGTATAATAAATTAATAATGTGGTTTGCAAATAAATAACAAGTGATGTCGATAGCTTACGATCTTATCTGATATTTTTGTTCCTTTACCAAAGTATTATGCTACCATTAGTTAGGTTTAAAAAAAAAATCAAATAGTTAGGTTTGAACCAATTAGAGCTCTGCGAAATATCGTGAGATCCAAATTGTATTGGCTCTCCCTTCTCCAATAGAAAATTGTTGACATTTATGTATCTATTTGTTGATTTACCTGTTTCTATTTGAATTTTTGCTATTGCTATTCAATGATATTATTATATTCAACTTGATCCACTAGGATGGGGAGTGGGCCAATGACAAATCAGTAAGAGGCATGGTCGTACGTGTTTTGTGTGGATGAATAATTATATGGGGGTTTCTTGACAGCATGACAATTACTTTTGTTTTTTAATATTTTCCTTTTTATTTTTAAAACAAGCATAGATTCATAATAGGATCAATACAATTAGAGGTCCATAATATATAGGTGTTACCAGTTTCATATATTTACTACCATTTTATCTTGTTCCTCTTTTTATTTAGAAAGTGAAAGTTAAGTATTTTACTAAACTGGCGCTTACACTAATAAATCAGCTTTCCGAGCTGTCGTTTAAGCTGTTTAATTTCATGACTGTTTTTAAATTAACCAACTTAGAAAATAATCAATGCATAGAGATACTTTGGCCTTATAGACCCAATACATCAAAAAGTCAAAATCACGATCAACCTAATTTGTAAGATTCGACCCTATCTAGATAAGTATGCGACCACAAAAGAAATTTAAATGAAAATATATGAAATGGTTGAATTCGAGTATGTGTTGTCACGTGGCATTTGTTCCTCACTTAGCTTTATTTCTTTTACAAGGACTGGTCTCCATAAGAGAGATCGGACACATCTTTGTTTCTTGTCATGGCTCTGAGTAGTCCTGCGATTCCGAACCGATCCGAATGGTCCGAACCGAACCGAACCGAACCGAGGATTGTGTAATTCGGTTACCGTTCGGTTAGGACGGAGAAACCGATCGGCAGATGTTCAAATTAACTTCGGTTATTGCATCGGTTCGGTTCGGATCACTAATTCCAATCGGTTATCCGAAAATTAACCTAACATTATAATATACCTTTAACCTAATTGTCGGCTAAACATACTATCTTAACCTAATCTCCTTTCTCTTTCTCTCAAACCCGAGCCTCCATCTTCTTCGTCGATTCTGAAACCCTTGGAATAACATCTTCTTCGTTTGATTCTGACCACAAGGTATGTTCTTCCTCTTGTTTATCAAGTTCTATGTCGATTTTTAGTTTAAGATTGGAGGTGAAATTCTGATTTAGCGTTTCTCTGGAAATAGATGGGTTTAAAGTATAAACTTTATGATGAGAACCAAGTTAAATACGCACACGATTTAGGTTCTCATCTCAGCGGATTCATGTTGATTAGGCCATCCCAATGCTATAAAGTTTTAAACTTTTACTGTCTTATGATGAGTTCTTTTATTAGAGTTTGATACTCAAATTAAAAGAGTTTTTTTTCTCAGATGTCAGGTTTTGAAGAGAATGATGAAAATGGAGATGGCTTGGAATCACACGCATCACCAGCTAGTGGAAAGAAAAGATCGGCCACAGAGAGATCAAGTACTGATCTTCCTCTGATGCCAAAGAAAAGGCAAGCTCACAGGGCAGAAGTGTGGCAACATTTCATTCAAAAGAAAGACAACCTGAGCCTCTGCAACTGTCGCTACTGTGGTCAAGAGATCGGCTGTGATACCAAAAAGAGTGGGACTAGCGCAATGAAGAATCATAATTCCCGCTGTAAGTTATTCAAAGCTTTTAAGGAAAGTGGTAAGCAGCAGGGTTTAGGAACTGATAGTAGTGGTGTAATTACTGCAGTTACGTATGATGCTGGATTGTTTAGAAGATCTGCGAACGAAATGATTGTGTTGAATGAGCTGCCATTTGCTTTTGTGGAATCAGAGGGGTTTAGGAGGTTCTGTCACAATGTCTTGCCCATGTATACGGTTCACTGCAGGAGAACCGCTACAGCAGATATCTTTGGGATGTTTATGAAAGAGAAAGCGAGTTTGAAGGAGTTGTTTAACTCGGAGAAGAAGAGAGTCTCCTTAACCACATACATTTGGACAGCTCCTACAACATCTTACAGCTACATGGTGGTCACAACGCATTGGATAGACAAAAACTGGGATATGCAGAAGAGGATCATCAGTTTTAAACCTGTGACAGATCACAAAGGAGAGACCATTGCCGAGCATCTTCATCAATTTTAAACCTGTGACAGATCACAAAGGAGAGACCATTGACGAGCATCTGAGTGAGTGTCTAGCCGATTGGGGTATTGAAAAGGTGTTCTCGGTGACAGTGGACAATGCAAAAGGGAACGACAAGGCATTGCGTCTATTCACTGAAGCTTGTAGGCAACTAGGACCCAATGCTCTAATCAAGGATGGTGCATTACTGCATATGCGTTGTTGTGCGCATATACTGAACTTGATAGTCAAGGATGGTCTAGCCGAGGTGAAAGAGAGTGTAGTCGCTATTAGGAATGCTGTCAAGTATGTCAGGTCATATGGTACACGGCTTCAGTCATTTCAGCTGAGGGTTCTAACTGGAAAGGCTAGTAGAGGAAGCTTGTCTCTGGATTGTATTACACGCTGGAACTCTACCTATCTAATGCTGTCGGCTGCTTTGAAGTTTAGAGTAGCATTTGAAAAGCTATTGGCAGAAGATATGTTGTACAATGAGTATTTTAAGGAATCAGAAGAGAATGGGCATAAAAGGATTGGGCCTCCAACTGCTCAGGGATGGGATGAAGTGCATAGGTTAGTGAAGTTCCTTAAATTATTTTTCGGAAGCACTTTAGCATTTTCAGCATCAAAGACAGTGACATCCACTAGTTGTTACAATGAGATTGTGATCATAGAAAGGAATTTGATTGCTTTGAGCAACAGCAGAGATGACCTTCTACGACTTCAAGCAACTGAGATGAGAACCAAGTTTGAGAAGTATTGGGATGGCCTAATCAACATGAATCCGCTGGTGATTATTGGAAGTGTCTTCGATCCTAGAAACAAGATGCAATTTGTAGGTATTTGTTTCGACAAGCTTTATGGCAAAGACAGTGTGGAAAGTGAGCATCTGAGAACCTCAATTAGGGCACTGCTCAAACAGTTGTATGAGGAGTATGCGCATAAGATTGGTCCACCATCTCAAGGTGATAGTGCTGGAAACATGAGTGAAGATGGAGACACAGTTGGATTGTTTGAGATGTCTGATGATGAGGAGGAGTATGAAGGGAGGGATTCTTTGTATTCTGAAATGGTTTCTGAGGCTGCAAATGAAGAGGCTAGTAGTGAGCTTGACATATATTTGATGGAAAGGCCTGTCTCAAGAACCTCAAATGGTATGGGGTTTGACTTCAATGTTCTATCATAGTGGAGGCGTGCATCTGTCAAGTTTCCAATATTATCAGAACTAGCCAAGGATGTTCTTGCGGTTCAAGTGTCTTCTGTTGCTTCTGAGTCGGCTTTCAGTACTAGTGGTCGGATTTTGGATCCTTTCCGTAGTTGCCTCATGCCATATATGATTGAAGCACTGGTCTGCACACAACAATGGCTTCGGAATACCATCAGTGCAGAAAAGCTTGCAAGCTTGACTCAAATGTTTGAAGAACTTGAATTCCATGAGTCTTTAGGTAATTGTTTCTGCATTTTTACTCTTCCATGCATATTTCTCATGTTTTAAACTTGGCATCTGACTGTCTTTCACTCTTTCTCATTATGTAGAGACTCTACCATTACCAGCCTCAGGACGGGAATGAAGTTCGAGAATGAGGAGATGATGGTGCTCTCTTTTTGGTCTCTCATTTAATATTTTGGACATTCTCAATCTTTTTTTGGACTATATGTTTCTGTGAATCAATGCCTCTTTGGATGTGTGTTCATTCCAAAGTGTTGTTGATTCAGGATGAATGATCTTTTGTTTATGATGATTGAGAAAGGATTAATGTTATCTGTTTATTATGCTATATATTTGTCATTGTACATGTTTAAGGGGAAAACCAAAAATTGGGATAACCCAGAAATAACCGACTAACCGAAAATAACCGAAAAATCCGATAACTTTTCGGTTTTCAGCTTCTAAAATCAAATTCGGATATTTTCGGTTCAAAAATCAATAACTGAAAAAAACCGAAATCCGAACCGACCCGAACCGAATTAAAATTCGGTTATTTTCGACAAAATTATCCAATTCCGAACTATCCGACTAACCGAAGTATCCGACCCGAACCGAACCAACTACCCGAAATCGCAGGACTAGCTCTGAGTATTTAAGATCCAAACTGATTTTGAAAGTAATAGATAATTGATCAAAAGTGTACAAACTTGTAATAATCATCGAAGAAATGCATTTTCACCAGCTTGATTTCATTGTTGTATATCATAAATTTTCATTCGATAGTTTCTCCTTATATGTGGTCGTAGAATTTTATTTAGAATTTATATGACTGTATATGTTTAAATTTTAGGAAGATAGTAGAAGTAGTTTTGTTATATATATATGAAAGAGTGAAAGGACTTTTAATAGTATAAAAGGGGTGAAAACTTTGGACATTTGTGATTGATTATAAGAGAATCAAAATCGATAACAGTACCAAAAATAAGCATGGAGTATGATTTATGATGATGTTAAAATAAGTATAGGTATAAATAGGATAATTATTTGTACGGACGAGTTGTTATTAGTCCGGAGGTAGACCTTATTTTCCGGAACGTGGTCCTTTAATTTCATGCGCTTGTCAATGTGTTAATGTATTTCTGTTGTCGTTATATAGTTTTTGTCCATTGCTTTAATTTTGTCAAGTTTTAAACAGACGATATTCGACTAGAGGAAGAAGAAAAAACGATTGTGGGAAAATATTGGATTCGTCAGGAGACGGACTTTAGAACTGGTGATGTCTTATATAATCAACTTCTTTTTGAAAAAAAATATATAACTAAAATTGCTTTATCGAACATGTTTATATTGTGAACGTCCTAGATTTCACATTGAGTATGGTGTAAGTAAAAACTTTCCTATAATTTGTATTTACTTATGAAAATATTCTGTGAATTTCATCTTTCTCGTTAACTATAAAAAATCCAATTTGCTATTTTAGTTAAGTAATATACTAGTATAAAATAGTACTAGATTTTGATCCGCGTGGTATTTTTTTTTTAAAATACGATGCTATTTGTTTCTTATGTCACTATTTAGGATTGGACAAAAAACTCGAAATCGAAGAATCAAACTGATCCCAATCCGAATAAGTAATACCAAATCCGAACCGAAATTGATTAAATATCTAAATTATTCAAAATTTTGGTGTTTGAAGAACTGAAACCTAATCTTATCCAAACCGAAGTATTTTGGGTATCCAAAATAGATTTATATACTTATATATATATATATATATATATATATATATATTACTTTTAGATTTAATATATATAAAAACATCCAGAACATATATGATACTTTTAAGTTCGTTTAAATACTTGAAAATATATACAAATACTCAAAACTCCAAAAATACTTAAATAATTATTAATTCTCTATCCAAATATTCAAATCAAATTAAACCAATTTAAATTGGTTATCCAAATTCGAACCAAATCCTCAAAGATTTGAGTCGCACACAAAATCCCAAACAGATCCGAAAAAGAACATGAACGCCCACCCCTAATCATTATTATATATCCTATATGTATCATCATAGGTTACAAAAATATGTGTTATCATAGGTTACAAAAATATGTGTTATCATATAATTAATCATATTTTATACGTACCATCAAATAAATTTTCTTATAATTAATAATATTTTACACGTACAATCATATAAATAATCACATATAATATATTTTTAAATTTCAATGTGAAATATAAAAACTACAATTTAAGTTGGTGTTTGAAATTGAGTTTTGTATTGTATTTTTCTTATATATATTGAAAACATTTTTATAATGGTTATTGAAAAATATGTTAGTAGAAATCAAATTTTGAATATATGTATATTTTTAAATAAATTTTTGATATAAATCAATTTTAAATTATTATTTTAATTAGAATATGTATATCAAGTAACATAAATCCATTACTTTTTAATATAATGTAAAGGACTTCCAATTTTTTTAATAGTATAAGTCTATTACTTTTTTTTTATAACTTACTGCTATCCATGTTTTCAAACATCACTATTTTTTTAAACTGCTATCTATGTTGCTAAACAAAAACTTAAACTACTTCTACTTTGATAAGATAGAGATATTACATTTTATACACGTCATAATTAAATATAGATATATTAAAATATGCGTAATAGATAGGTACTAGATGATATTGTTTTTTTTTGTAAGAAGTTGGGAGAAAAACTCCCAAAATTTATTCAATAACGAACCTCAGTTTACAAATGAGTTAGTCGTGGCCGAAGAGGTCCATCAACATCCTCCTGGAATAAAGCAACAACCTCAATCGGTGTCTCATCTAATCTATGATAACCAAACGGAGGAGAAAATGCAAGGTTAGCCAATTCGTCAGCTAAGCGGTTTGATTTCTATACACATGAACAATATGGACCAACCAGTCCTTTTCCAATGAGTCATGGCACATTCGTACCAGGAAAGACAGAGGACGAGTATCTCCAATCCATGTCGTAATAAACTCCACCACCACCTTAGAATCCACTTCTAACTCCAACCTCCTAATTGCTTTCCCCCAAACAACGACCAGGCCATAATAAATTCCCCAAAGTTGTGCCAACTAGATGATATTGTTTACTCTAGTACAACAGTAATAGAGTAAGATTTTACTTTTTTTTGTATGTGTATGGACGTTTATGAACTATAAGTATATATTAACAATTAATATTACATTGCAAAATATTAGGTCAGTTGAAGTTTTAATCTGAGCACTGCAAAATAAAACCTAACGCTACATCCCAACTGAAAACTGAAGAATAATAATTATATACTGTTATAAAAAATTATCTTCGCCATCTTGCTCGTAGATTCCAAACCTAATTATTTACTAGGATAAGACCTGCGCAATTATATGAAAATTATTTAAAAAATATCGTATGAAAAAATAAAATTTATATTCTTGATAATATTTTTGGCCTTTAAACAAATTTTTTAAAAAAATTTTGTTAGTTACATCATTTGATTACTAGTGAGCTTATCCCACTTTTAAAAAATATTTTAAGTAAAAAATTACCTATTGCATAAGAACCTAATGTTTAGACCGAAGAATCTAAGGCATACTATTTGGTTACAATGAAACTATGTCAGCTCGGTTTTATATCATGATTTAGCAATTTAAAAGTTAATTATGGTTATGAGAAGTTTACGTTCATGTGTCAATCCTATATATCTTCAATATTTACTCATTTTTGTGTCGTTTTTTCATTTTGGTTATTACTCGATATAAATATTGATTTTTGAGTTTATTCTCATTTCGTTATTTTGTTTTGGACTGAGATTTAGAAAATGTTTAAGATTTAAAAATTATTAAAAAGATACATACTTAGGTTAAGATCTGCGCCTTGTGCAGAATAAATATTTTATATTTATTTTTTCTGTTTTTTTGCATATTATAAAATAATAAAATAATAATTATATATTAGATAACTAAGAAATCAGTTATTATTATGTAATAAATTGGCGTGCGCATATAAATCAAACGGCCTCTCTTGTTTATTCGCAATCATTTTAGGGTAAATAAATCAAAACAATCAATTTTATCTATCGATATATAATTAAATTTAAAATATATTAACATAGATATATAGCATACTTTTAATTTAAATATTTATTAAATGAGTTTTCTACTCATATGATTTTATGATTATTTGTATATTTGTGTAACAAAATTTTACAACAACGATTTTTTTAATGTGGAATGTTTAGTGGTTTCAGTATTTTATAATCATTAAAAAAAAAGAAGATTTCAAAATTAAAATATTAACTTTTCAATATATGTTCAATGCATATATCAAAATATAAGTATGTATTTTCATATTGTATAGTTTAATTTAAATGATATGAAAAAACAATATATATATATATATATTAACATAAACACCTATTAAAATAAAATTATTTATTCATATGATTTTATAATCATTGTATCTTATTATAAAAAAAAATTAAACCTTGATCACAAAAGTTTATGTGATATTTTTAACAGTTTTAATAATATATACTTGTTTTGAAAAATTCAAAATACAACATATACAAAAAAATCTAAATTTTTATTATATGATTAATGTAATTGTGTAATTTATTTTAATAATAAATAATTAAAAAAATGATAGAAAGTGTAAATATTGTTAGCAAATATTTATTATTTAAAATTATTAATTACCATATATATCTTAAGCACGTTAGACATTTCCGTAGGTTTTATTTAAAGAAAGAATATATAATAATTTCAATTTGATAAATGAATGGTCCATAATGGACATACTATATAATATAACATTGCCTTCAATTTAATTTTGTACTAACTAAATTTTCAATTGATTCTTAAGCCGTCACGTAAGTAAAATTAACATTTCATTTACGTGATAACTCAGCGGAGCTATTTTTTAATTAATACAAACTAAATGTAATAATTTTTAAATGTTTGTCTATATATTAATTTGGATTCCTACCTGTATCCAACTCAACGATTCCCTTTCTTATGATGTCTTCATTTTTTAATGTATTTAGCTGGTATTCACTATTCAAGTAACTCCAAAAACAAGACAAGAGTCCTGGTTTAGTATTCAAACAAGGGCCTCGAGAAAAACATGTTTTTAATAGTTTAATGTTTTTGATACCGAGTATTTTTTTTTTGTGATACCGAGTATTTTGTTATACCTGCATTTCAGCTAACCATAGTTATACGCACTGAAACTCAATGATATATAACTCGATCAACTTGGAAATTTCAAATTAATACTATCAAAATTTTCTTCTAAATTGATTTAAAAATATAAACTAGCAAAACGGTACAGAGTTTTTGTTTGTATAATACTACCGAGTGAAAATGAAATAGGTAAACGTGAAAATTTGACGGCGACCGTCTAATCTTTTTATGATTCCACTAACCGAAATTTTCGATGATGTCAAGTGATTATCTGTTAACGATTATAGTTCTTTATTTATCCTCATTAAGGTTTCCACATCATAATTTTATTAGAGTATTCAAAAGTGTGTAACTTTCGTTGGTGATGTATTTAGGATTAGGAACATTCTTTTTACATAACGAACGTAAATCGTCGAATCATCAAGACGTTATTTTCAAATGTAAAATAAAAAAAATGGAAAGTAAGTGTTATCTAATTATAGATCTTTATATTAGATCTTTATATAGTTCATAGTGATCGCGATTATCGTTAGGGGGTATATATGATAATATTTAAAAGTAATAAATTATGTTTGGTGCCACATAGAACACTTTCGGTTAGTAATTAACTAAAATAATAAAACTAGTACTTTAATTAAAAGGAGTTAAATAGCTTAAGGCTGCGCCATCCCAATCCCCATCTACCAACGATATGCCACGTAGGATATTTCATAATTGATTCATTCATATTCATTATCTTCCAAACCATTTGGTCCATGTACTATACATTTGGCCGACATCGTTAGAATTATAAAGAACGGAATAAAATTGGTACATCCCTGAAATATTGACACACATTGTTTAAACCTGTTTTAAAGACAT
The DNA here is from genome assembly GCF_000695525.1 of Brassica oleracea var. oleracea. Lineage (NCBI taxonomy): Eukaryota > Viridiplantae > Streptophyta > Magnoliopsida > Brassicales > Brassicaceae > Brassica > Brassica oleracea. Next base: position 38,226,188 of record NC_027755.1, read on the forward strand.
TGAAATAACATCATAAATCTCAAAATCCAATCGTTGCCAAGATGTGTACGGTGTCGACATACTAAATTGCCAGAAGCCAAGAACGTGTGATTACATCTCAAGAAACCGTGGTTATCTAAATGAGTGATTAGCTATATATTAGTTAGAGAGGTATTGTGTGTTGGAAAAAATGCTTTAGGTGCGTGAACACTTTTTATGCTTCATTGTTGATCTACCAACCTAAGGTACCACATTTTCTTGCTTCTAGAAAATTAATTACGACAATCGCTATTACAAATTTTAGTATGGGTTACAGTGCATAAGCTCAGCTCACTATATATGAATTCAAAATCCACTGATACTCCATCTGTTTTACAGTTTCTATGAAAATTGAGACATTAACTAATGGCATTGGTTTATAGAAACAAAATTATTAGGATAATTACATATTGCCGAAAGGACTAGTGACAAAATCGAATCGGTCGTTCTTATAAGGGTTCACACGTCACATGAGTGGCTAGATAATGTATGTATTTTATATATGTGTTATGTTCGTCGTCCTTTCTCTTTCGTAACGTTGGAGATAACGCGAAAAATTCTCGGGTAGGGAATTCATCAAAATTATTTTATTTTATACAAATCAGATAGCGACGAAGATGATTACTATGTATAAAACAGGTCACTATATTTTCTAAGGTAAAATGAGCTTTTATGAATGGCATGTGTCATATCGATCCGTTTCATCTTATATAAGATAAAATAACAGGGTATTCATGTAAAGTTTGTTAGTTTTATTGGTCGAGAGTGACCGATTGTAGTTTTTTGTTGGTTAATTAGTAGTAGTTGACAAAACGATTTGGTTACAAATTTTTTTTGTACGGTTTTCGTTAAAATTTTGAATTAACCTAACCAACACAAAGATTATCAAGATATGTAGGCACCAACAAATTTGTTTACAAATATGTATGCACCAAAAGATTTTAAATATGCATTGTTTTTTGTGAATAACAATTTTTCATAATTTTTAGCCAATAGAAATTCAATAAACATTATTAATTTTTTTGAAACTTACAATTTTTCATAAAATCATACATTGAAAAAGTGAAAAATGTATCTTTTTGAAATAATTTTTTTTCCAGAATATACGTCTTTTAGGAACGGAGGGAGTGTATAGAACTAAGCAAATAACCCATAATTTAATTTAGCTGCACCACAAATATTTCGTTTGGTTTTGGAATCTAGCTGCACCACAAATATTTTGTTTGGTTTTAAGTGGCGTCCCGAACGCATTATTATTCTATATATTCTTTGTTTGTTAAGAAAAAAATAGATTTATTAGATATTTTTGTTTGTTAAGAAAAAAATAGATTTATTAGATATTTTGTATAGCTGGATAAGATGAGTCTCGTGATAAGAATAGCAGATTAGCAGCGCCTGGTGTATTGTAATCTAATCATTTTTAATAATCAAATAGAATATTTAATAGCTCGGATATTTATTCTTTTTCTTTTCACAGTTTAAAGATATATGTAAAGGAAAAATCGAATTTTATTTCTTGATTAAGAGAATTAAAGGTGTTTTCGGAGCAATAGGAACTTAATGCCACGTAGATGTGACGCGTATTATGCCTTTTGATTCGTTAAGGTTTTTTTAAAACATCTCCGAGAAAAACATTCTATAACTTCAAATACGAAGTTTTTTGCTTTTCAAAAAGGAATTTCAAAACTTTAAATTTGAAATTTTGAGAAGTGAAACTCTATATTTGAAATTTCATATTTTTATTTGTATTTTTAGTCCATACAATTACACATCACATTTATGATTCCTAAATATTTTTTTGTTTATTGTTTAATCCTTATAAAAATTACATCTCATAAATATTTTAAGTTTTGTTTATAAAATTTAAGTTAACACATAAAACTAAATAAAACTTTAAAATAAGATTTAAAATATTTAAAACTAGATTTAGATAACAAAAGTATACAAAAGAAACTTAACAAAAAAACTTTTAAAAAATTACATGAAGACATAACTATTACACAAATTTAAATATTACAACAACATTAATAGTCACGTAAGTTTGATCCGTAACCGTTAAAATTTCTAAATATTGTCCAATTTTTTTTGTGTAACTGAAGATGGTTGTTGTTGATGATGTCTTTTCATACAATTTTTCTTGTTCATATTGAATATATTCACGAGTATTAATATCATCGATAAAAGTTAGTCTTTTAGCAATATTTTATGCTTCTCTTTTACTTTCTTGTTCTAATCTAATGTATTTACAGATATTAATATCACCTGATTTCAACAATTTGTATCTTTAATCTACAAATTAAATTGAAGAGAGCCATTTTTACTTCGAAATGCACTAGTATATCATATATGCATTACGAAAATCACTTTATGGAATAATATGGTATTTTGCTTGAAGTTTAATATTAATTAAGTTATTTTGTTTAAAATTTTATAGTTTAATATAATATTTTATTAATTAGTATTGTTGTAATATGTTTATATGTGCTAGTTATTTACAAAAGTTTTGTGAATTGAAATTAATTATGACAAATATAAGGACCATATTACAAAATATAAATAATTTTGAAACTGAATTTGAAGTTTTGCTTTTGGAAAAGAACACCTTTAAACTTCAAATATAGTTTTGGAAACTTCAAAATAGAGTTCCTTTTTGGAGTCAAATATAGAATTTTGGAAACTTCAAAATAGATTTCCTTTTTGGAGATGATTTTATACGTTCACACGTAAACCAACGCCGATTAGAACCAACCATGATAGATTTATGGCATATTTAAACCTTTTAAAAAAAATCAAAGGAAATTTAAGAGATATATAATTACAACTTTTTGTCGTTGTTAGAAATTTTTAAAATTGTAACTTGATATAAACCTTTTTATTCGTAATATAAATTAGTTGACTCAAATTATAACATAAATTCGAATTGAATAATACTCCAATAAATATACTCATCAGTCATCATCACCGATGTGCTTTCTTAATTCTATAGGGTAATCTTACTTTCATTCGACTAATCGACTAAATTAGTTTCTGATCAGTATTTTATTTGAATCAAAATAAATAAGGGCTCACAAGATATAATCATGCCAAAAATTAAACAATAATCTAATAGTAACATGAACGATCAGACTATTAAAAATGAAGTTACGCACTTACGTTCACGAGCTAGTTTTTTTTCTCATGTTAACTGAAGTTGCTTTTGTTGACTAAGTTTTAAAGTAAACAATATATGTCGGCCCCACCTACTTCCAGTGTGCATTTACACAGAATTAGCTGATAATTCAAGAAGTTGTAGAAAAAATTGTTTTACAAAGAAATGTTTATGTTTTCTATAAATTGTTTATTAATTCATAATAAGAAATGATAAATTTCAAGAACATTAATTAAGTTTCTTAAATTACTATTGGTTTAAAATAATAAAAAAATTGACAAATGCAAAAATCGATGTATATATATATATAAAAATTTAATGTGTTTTAAATATATGTAAAAATACTAAAAATCCATCTAACGGGGGTAGTAATTTTTAGAAAATATTGATATGGTATATATGAAAAGCGGAATTGGTATGCCGGATCACAAGGCCAGACTACTCGGAACCCAGCAAGAATAAGATGTTGCTTCACCTATGGCAGAGTGTGAGAGCAGTGACTAGATATGCCTTGATGGGCTAGCTACCAGAATTTCTTTTCAAAATATATTAATTCTGTTATAAATTAAGCATTGAAATGATCATCCACTTCTTTACCAAACTCAAGCACTATGATCATCCACTCCTTTACCAACTCAAGCACTATGATCATCTACTCATCAAACACTATGATCACCCACTCATTTACCAAATTAAGCACTATCTTTGTTATTTTATGTATTGTTGTTCACTATAAATACCATCACTCATCTCACTCTTTTGTACACCATAAACAAGAACAAGAGTAATTCATCAAAGAATCATTACATTTTCTTCTTCCTTCTTGTAATAAACTCTCTCCCTTATACTAGTGTTATTTGCTTCCTACGGATATTAAATTCTACTCTTATTTAAATTTCACGATACTATAAATTATAAGTTATTTCATAACACATTTTAATTTCATGAACCACCAAGAAAAGTGATGGTCAAATAAACTGTGGAAAGTTGAGTTTTTAACTTTTAAACATACACTATATTCTGATCCGTCCTTTTACATATTTTTAGTTCTTTTCAATTGGTAATTTAAATATAGGTCTAATGGCATAAAACATAATAAATAATATTTTAAATAATGATAAAGATAAAAAAAATAATAGTTGGACCATATTTTTATCAATGGGTCACACTGCTATTTTAATATATAAGATTTTAATTATATATCTTTTGACTAGACAAACCACATGGTCACGGACTTACGGGAAGTTGGAATCTAATCAAATAATGAAAAAATGTGTTTTATATAAGAAATGACACTATCCAATTTAACTCATGGTCTAATTTAACTCATACAATGACAAATAAATTGATAAAATGAATATAAAATCACTCATATGAAAAAAAAAACTAAATAATTATTAAATTGATCTAGACGTCTAGTCTAATTAAAAACTTCTTATTTTGTTAAAGATAAACGTGTATTCCGAACCAAAAAAAAAAATACTAATCAAAGAGTGGGCACTGGGCAGTTATCAGCTACCTTGTTATCTTAATCTTAATTAGAAAGTTAGAAACATATCTAGCACTGTTTTTAAAACCGGACCGGCTAGGGAACCGAAAATTTTTTGGGTCTTGGGTTATTATGGTTCGACCGGGTCTGATCCGGATTCGATCGGATTTACTTAGATTAAACTAAATTTAATGATATTTTATAAATAATATGCATATATTTTTAAAAAAATATATCATATCAAATAAAATGTTTAAATAGCCATAATATGTAGAAAAACTTAAAAATAATAATTAAAATCTAAAATCAATATGAAAAGCACATTTAAACTTTATTCGCAGATCTTATCACTCTACATTTTCATCACCTTTTTAAAAAAATTATATACACATTAGGTAAAGTTATATTTTGAAATACAAATTTCAGAAACAAAAATGTGTCAATTATTTAAAGTCTTCAAAACAAGTGATCATGAAATAAAAATTTTTAAAAAGTAGAAAGTAGACAAAAACAATATCTTAACGTGAGTATTAAACTTTGTGAATCTTGTAATTTATGAGTTGTAGAGAAGACAAAAGAAAAAGACGAGAGATGATATTTTATTAATCTTTGATAAATCTTATTTTTACTTAAAAAAAAGAAAAATTAATTGTTTCATTAACAAAGTTTTGGCTTATATACGAACCGGAGTTTGGCCGGTTCATTGGGTCGCCGGTTCCCGGGTTTTTGATGGTTCGATAGTTGTTTTTAACTGGTTCGATTTTAGTTGGGTTTTAGCATTAACCTAACCCGGATTATTTTCGGTTCATGGTTCAACTCGGTCCGACCGCCGGTTCGGTCCAGGTTTAAAAACACTGATATCGAGGGAGAGGGACTAATGAACCAATTCAGAGTTAAAGTTTTTGGAAAGGTAAAATAACTTCTTACTTTTTTAGTTAAGAATTTTTAACTCAGTCTATATATTAGTGTGTTTATACATAAATAAAATTATAAAAATGATGCTTACAAGATATTTCAGTTTGTTAAATTCGATATGCATGGCTTGATATATTACACTAAACTTGGCTTGGTTCGGTTTTTGCGGTATTAAATCATCTCTTTTGGTTTATAATGTCCAACCCTACATGTTCCATATACGCGTACCCCAATTCCAGTTTACATTTTCCAGCAAGTAAACGCGACACACATTCATATATTAAAACAAACGACAACCCATAGATAAATACGAACAAACACATTTCATACATAACGCTATAAACATATAATCATTCAATTCGGATGGCAGAAAAAGCGACGACTCCAAAGAAACAAGTTATATGAAGAAATTCTCGGGTTGTAGAAACCCGGTTTTCATATCTTTTGAAGAGCTCATCGCATAGGTCCACTCCAAGATAGACCTCGACCATAGGACGAATAGCAGCTTGAACCAAGTTGGTCCTGGCTCGTCCGTACGAAACGGGATCTTTTTTCCACTCCTCATGTTTCTCATCGGAGTATTCAACGATTTTCATGTATTCCATTTTCTCTATCTTGAAACCACCGATACGGTCTATTCCGGCAGCCACTTCCTCCGGACTTCTCATGTACGCTGGTATGTTGAATCCGTCTCTTGTCTCTTCATCTATCAAACCCTTTTATCCACACAAAACAAAAATCGTTTAGTTTGAGTGGTATTGACCAATATCATATTTTAAGCTATCAATAGCAACAAAATTAAATATAGCTAATGTGGAAAACATATAAAATTAGAAGTTGGGCTTTTGTTAAGAAAATAAACGTATTGTTTTCAAGTTTGCGTGAACAGGCGTTTAGAGGTTGTAGCAAACTATTATATCCAAACAAGAAACAATACGTGAAATTTGAAGGGTATTAGCCAACAAATGTAGTTGATTTGAGAAATTACTATGAAATGTATTTTACAAGATACGAGTGGTAAAAAATGTTTTTTTTTTCAACTAGTTTCAAGTTCCTTATAGTCTGGTAATAAAGGAAGAACTTGAATGAAACAATCCACTTGAAAAATGTTAATCCCTGAAAGTATAATCCATGAAGGATTGATGATATCAAAATCATGTTCCCGGGAACTCTGCATATTCGATCGAATTGAAACAAACTATTTTATGGGATATATGAAATATTATAAGGTTAACAAATGTATCCATTTGTATTTATCAAGAGATTATAAATCAATAGAATCATGATTTGAATATAATCAAAACTCCTGAAGAGTTATAGAAAAATTATATTTTGGAAGAAAACTCTTGACAATCCTATATTGTTTTTATGTATTCTAAACTGGAGATCTAAAACTGAGATGTTATCATAAAGATCCTTAAAGTATTTTATTTAAGACGCTCGTATATGTTTGGTCCTGAAATACCATACGTAAGAGTGTTATTTAAGAAAATTATTAATCTTTTTCATTACTGAAAGATGTAATTTCATATGAAAAGAAAGAAAATCATAATAGTAACTTCTATAGTTACAAATGAATAATTCGTATGTACGAGACGAATTTCTATACGATTATATGTAAGAAATTTGGTTTGAAATCCAAATAGACCAATAAACTATTGTCTAAGTCAAAAGAGAATTATGGACAAGAAGTCTAAAGGACCTAGATATCATAATAGAAATTAATAGAGTTTATTCTCTTAAGCTTAATTCTCTGAAGAGAGTTGATTGGAATGCATATCCTGAAGATATTGTTTCCAGGGAAAGAAATATGATATTAAGTGTGGTTGTACTTTTTTTCCTTATCATGGTTTTTTTTTTCCCATTGGGTTTTTCCATGACAAGGTTTTAACGAGGCAACAAAGAACATACAAAAGATAGACAACCAAAGAGATTGTTACAATTTGAGAGATGAAAATCTATCATTGTTCTAAAGGTTCTATGACTACTCATTCGAGGGGGAGCTTACGTAGTTGTACTCTTTTTACTTTTACTACGGTTTTTCCCATTGGGTTTTCCATGACTAGGTTTTTAACGAGGCACCACGTAATACAAGATGGATGATCAAGGGGGAGTGTTATAAATTAAGCATTGAAATGATCATCCACTTCTTTACCAAACTCAAGCACTATGATCATCCACTCCTTTACCAACTCAAGCACTATGATCATCTACTCATCAAACACTATGATCACCCACTCATTTACCAAATTAAGCACTATCTTTGTTATTTTATGTATTGTTGTTCACTATAAATACCATCACTCATCTCACTCTTTTGTACACCAAAAACAAGAACAAGAGTTTGTAATCAAAGAACCATTACATCTTCTTCTTCTTCCTTATAATAAACTCTCTCCCTTATACTAGTGTTATTTGCTTCCTACGGGTATCAAATTCTATTCTTATTTAAATTTCTCGATACTATAAATTATAAGTTATTTCTTAACAAATTCATTTGATATTTCTGACTTGATCTACAGTTTCTTTGATTAGACTTTGCAAATAGTTTTTGTTGATTAATAATCTCAATTTTTAAAATGAAAATAATAGACTCATGGTACCTGCATGAAAGTTTGAAACCCATGAAAATGTGACCAAGTCACCAAAGAAAAGAATAAAATAAAATTATGTTGACTATAACAATTAACAAGAATAAAATAAGTCGTCGATGGCTCAGCGACTTGAAGTATATTATATTTGATGAAGTATTATAGTAGTATAGAATTATGTATACGTATGTATATATATATATATATATATATATATATATGTTTTTGAGACTGTTCTTATAGCAAGCTACTGTACTGCAGATTTGCAACCTTTGTTCCTCAGTTCTTTAGCCATAAAATTCAAAAAAATGAATCATATATTCGTGTTGCGCATACTCTTTATATAGGTAATAAATGGTAAACTTGTGTGTGCGGTTTTATAAGCGTTATTGGCAAAACCGCTAACACAACACCAATCACGAAAGTATCTAACAAATTCGCGGTTTTAGAAATAAATAATCGTATATATGTACATATAATATATATAAGTATATATTTATTATTGTACAATATATGAAGTTATATAGATTAATTATAGGAAAATTGCACCCAGTGACTTAAAAAAAAACAAAATTGACTAAGAGCATCTTCATTGAAGGTTCAATGCAGAAGTTCACACTTTTCCCAAAAAAAAAAAATATTAAAATACTTTTTTTTTTGTGAACTCAACTCTTGCAGTTTCAGTGGGATGAACTTGGTTCATCACTGTAGCGCGGGTCCCACGCTACGTGGTGGCCCGCGATTGGTCTGTTTAATTTTTTTTTTTTTTTAAATCAAACGAAAAAGTAAAAAAAAAATAATAAAAAATTAAAATTATGAACTCCATTCAAGGTTTATTGATGCTGATGACCTAAGTAACCAAAAACTTATTATCTCTCTACTTTTCTGTTCCTATCTCTATCTAGCATTTCTCTAGAAAATTAATTTTGCTTTTTTTTTGGTTATACTTGCTTCTCATATAGAAGTTATAGAGATTTTACTTATTTTTCCGTCAAATTAAGTAGGGTTTCATTTTTATTGTTTGGAACAGAAAAGCCAATTGTTGCATGAAACTGAAAAGTCAAACAAAATATGGTTTGCAACTTTGCACTTGTTGACGCATAACTGGCATAGCTACAAATTTGATATTATTGTCTAATGAATATCCTATAACAAAAAAAAGTAATATAATATTGTCTATATTTCCATAAACCCTAAGACACTCAGACACATATATTATGTATACATATTTATATAAGTGGAGCGACAATTTTGAGACACCATATGATATTATGATATGTATACCTAGTCAATAGTTATACATTCGGCCGACGCCTTTGACGGAGTCCAACCTTACAAATCGCTGTTAAATTGACAATTAAGGTTTTCAATATACTTGCTGACTTATTACGTACATATACTTGGTTTGTAAGACTTTGAAAATTTTGGATCTTCAGTTCATACCCAATATCCGAACTCAAATTTGCAATTTTTAATTTTTAAATAGTGCTCAATACTTATAAAGTTTTGAATTCTAGAAACGAATAAATCGATCTCTTTGTAATACCACTAGATTGCCACATTTTAAATTTTATATATCTGTTTTAATAAATTTTGTGTTGTTTCCTAGCTAGTTACCATTTATCGTACATTCGTCATTGCTCTAAAAGTACATCGGAAGTTTTGGGTTAGGAGTAGTTGGTAAGTGAAAGTATTAAATAGTTTATACAAAATTCGTCAAAAAGAGAATTTATAAAAAAATTAAGCAAATAATTTAGTTTATGTAGTGGAAGTGTCCGTGAGAAAATTAGATAAATAATATATTCCTTGTTTTCTTTTTGCATCTAGTGAAATAACCTTATAATCTTCGAATAGTCAAAACTTGAGAGAGGTCGGAGACGTCAAAAGCTAAGTCGCAGTTTTTTGTATTTGTATTTGTATGTGACATGTCCACCAAAATCAACGACAGAAAAAGAAAAAGAAAATTTTAAGATAGTTAGAAAAATAATAACCAAGTTGACTAATTTTTTTTTTGTGCGAACCATTCTTGAATTATAATCCAAACGTAAAAACAGAGTAGTTAATCAAAAACAACGTAAGAATAATTTCATAGACGTTTAAGAGTTTATGAACCAATATGTATGCATTAAATTACAGTTTAATTATAATCAGGTTAATAAAAATTAATGAGTTTGGTAAAAAAAAGTTAAACATTAATGAGTTTGGTAAAAAAAAGTTAATAAACATTGATCTACTTATACATACTCCATCTAAGATTTGACCCAAAAAACATACTGCATGTAAGAAGTACGTAAATCAAGTTCACTCATCCAGACTCTGATCAATCAAAATAAATGATTACTCATGAGAATCATAGAATTGAAATTGTACCCAAAAAATCATAGAATTGAAACTCTGCTTACTATTTAATTATAATATTTGGTACGAAATATCTATCTGATTACGATACGGATTTTAATTGGACATAGATAATCGACGTAGATATAATCTAAAGGCTATGTTATATATGTGATTATAATTTGTTTATGACCACAACTTAGAAACAAAACAAGATATGGGTCAGTGGTCCTTAATTAAAAGAAAGTACCCACTTGCTATTATTTATAATTTTCACAAACACCAATCTCCATAGAAGTTTTCTCCTTATAATCCATCAAAGTATATCTGCCAGCTTTGCATATAACATTTTTGACTTTTTTTGCCGCTTACATCAATTATCAATGATAATTCAGTCGTATACAAATGTATTATATATAATGGCATGAATGTGTAGACTGAGAAGGTGGTATACATGCATATAAATGCTTGTATAGGGGAAGTTCTTCTAAGTTTTGCCTTAACATCTGTAAATGGAAGTTATCGATATATTGTTCTCAAGAATAAATAAAATTAAAGTTTATTAGTTAATATGTAAGTTTATTAGTTAGGTTAGGATGATTGAATCAGTGTTATAAAAATGGAATGATAGTGGATATTTCTGAAAATCTTATATATGATTAGAGAGATACGTCATATTAAAATAATTAGTAGAATAAGTTGTCATACTATGATTGAATAGCTATAAAATGAACATGTATTTTTATAGGGTACCCAAGATTTTGTTTATACATATATAACATTCTTATTTTTTTGAAAACCCTAATACACGCAAGAATGAATCACACATACTTGTACCGTTGTACGTACCCGGAGACTTCACGCCGACCTAAAATAAATTATCATTCTCCTAACTCTCCAACTCTCTATGCATATGCTACTTAGCACTTGTACGCTCCATTTTGGTTTTTCAATTTTCGTCAAACTTTTGCTTTTCTTTAGTTTTTCTTTAATTTTTCACTGCGTTGAAAATCTTCACATGTAAAATTGATCTCGTGCAATGCTATCAAACGAGATTACAATTGTCGAAATAAACGCTCTCTGAATCTTTCACCGACATGATCTTTCTATCAAGATTTATATGATAGAAATGTAAAGGATAGCAAACGAACAAAGTGGCCCATTAGCTCAGTTGGTTAGAGCTGGTTAGAGCGTCGTGCTCGCAGGTTCGAAACCTGCATGGGCCAAGCGTGTTACTTTTTAGTTTTTATCTTCTGTTTATTTAACTTCAATATCGGCCCAATATGACTCATTTTTAGTCGTCATGGGCTTTCCCTTACGTACCCATATGGCATCACTGCTACAAGGGGAAGTAAAAGCTTACTAGACTCAGACGGTATGAATTTTCAGTTTTTAATTATTTATTTTACTAAATGATGTATTTATAATATTCGTTCATATTATATTCATTAAGTAAATATTTTTTTTTTGCATCTTAAACTATCTATTTTTTTACGAATGTGTGATACCATATAAAAATATAAAAAAATGAGTATAGAGTTAATTAGATAATTTTAAAAACAGAAATTTTTCTTTCGTGTGTGATATCATATAAATAATGATCCGCCCAGTTAACAAAAATCATGATTATTTTATGTGTAATTTTTTTTGACAATTTCCTTAAAACTATATTAAATTTTACATATTTTAATTAGAATATTTTTAATATCTTTACCTTTTTATTTGAAATGCAACTCAATATTTTTTTAACAATTATAAAAAACTATTTTAAAAATATTTTTAGAATTTGTTTGAAAAATATGAAAATTACATTTTAAATTAAAATTATCCTAAAATATGATAAGTTTTGATGTAAACGAAAACTCAAATTATGTCAAAAATAATGATATTCAATGATAATAACAATTTTAATTGATTATTTTTAAAAAAATACATTTACAAAAATATTGTTTGAAAGAAAATTCATTTATCTTTCAAATATAAAATGAAAATATTATAATTAAATAATAAAAATATAAATAAAAACCATAAATTTAACAAATGACAACTGAGTTATATTATGCTAAAATTTTCTTTCTAGCAATTTATCAAATGACAAATGAGTTATGAGCAAATAATACCATATAATTTCTAAAAACATTGCCATTCTTAAATATTTTTTGAATAAATAATTATTTTTAAATTTAATCAACTGAAAATAATATTCGTACAATTGTGTGAGTCAAATTCTAGTTTTATTGATGGATGTTATATATTAGTGCTGCATGTTTTAGGTAACATTTTAATGATGCACGTTTTTAAAAATCTTCATTCTTAAAATTTTGCACGTAAGGATAACTCATGAGTTTTTTTTGTTGATTAAATGACATTATGTCCAAATTTATTTAAGGTTATTTCATTAAAGTAACTGAAAAAGACAAACAATAAAATAGGAAGTTTAAATTCATTTAAGCATATTTCATTAATGTAACTGAAAAGACAAGTAATAAATTAGGCAGTTCTATTCATTTTAGCATATTTCATAAATGCAACTGAAAAAGACAAGCAAAAAAAAAAATTTTAATTAATGAAGTAAGTAATGAGTACTTCTATTTTAATAATATAGATGAGATTCTGACATTACAATCTCTAACTAGTTAGAATAAGATCTGGGCAAAAGCGCATGGTGAGTTAAATAAAACATATGGTATTGACAAAGTTAAGATTTATATATGATCAATTTTTTTTTGTATATATGTATACATTGTTAGTTTGTTTGTATAATCATCTACACGTTGAACTGATAACAATTTTAATAAAACATATGGACCATACAAACAAACTAAGAAAAAGGGTCACCGATCCAGGGTTTGTGGGTTCAGTAACAAGCTTCCTAACCAAATACGCTAGCGTCAAAAAACAATTTAGCTTGCAAAATTATGTTTATCATATATATGTGGTGTCAGATGACCCCATAACTCTTAACGTGGGTCCGCCACTGCATATGGTATTGACAAAGTTAAGATTTATATATGATCAATCTTTTTTTATATATATGTATATAGTGTTGGTTTGTTTGTATAATCATCTACACGTTGATCTGATAACAATTTTAATTAGAATTGTGGATCAAAACTTAAAATTTATGATGGATTCGATACATTTTAGTATTTTCTTTTACTAACTTATAGGTGAATAAGATTTATATTTTTTGATTTTGAAGTTACTTCAATTCTCAGAATATCAGATTTTACATTTTTTTGACAACATAAGATAAAAAATTAAAATATTAAAAAGGCAACTACAAATTGGGTTAGGCTTATAATTTGAATTATGATTGGTTATGGACAACATAAATTTTAGCAGCACAATTATTATATTAAAGGCCCAAATAAGATGAAATTAGTCTTTTGTTTGCAGTCGATACTCTACTTCAAGTACTTGATGATGGTATTCTTTGTTTGCAAGTTGCAACCGATACTTTCTATAAGATAAAAGTTAGGTTAACATAATATATATCATTAATTACTAAGAAAGAACATGATTAGCGTTTTCTTAAGCTACGAAAAACAATTAGGCAATTCATTCATTTGTGCCAAATTTTTTCTTAATCTTCAATATAATTTTCCTAATTTAAGTTCTAAAAATTGTGTTGTAAAGAAAAATATTTGATATATAGATTCGTTTGGTAATAAAGTTTTATGTATATATTTTTTTATTAACAAAACATAATAATTACTCTTACCAAAAATTTCCATCATGTTATATCTGTGTATCAAATTAACGTTATTATTCTGTTTTCCATGATTATATCTGAGTAGTTTTCCATGATCATATCTGAGTAGTTTCTTTTGTTGATAATAGTTTAATACAATAAAATAACAAAATTTAGTAATTCATATTATTATTAAATAACTAGATACTAGCACACATTATTTGTCAACGAAAAAAGTAAAATTATATTTTGTTTAATTTGATAAAAGATGAAAATAACCTTTAACATAAAACAAAATATTAAAATTACTAAAATTACTAAAATCAATATTTTTAAAAAAGTATGAAGACCATAGCAATACAATAAATTTTTTATATATATATATACATATATATATATATGTACATTATACAGTTATATTTTAAATACTCGGTTTATTGGGTTTGATCGGTTTATAAAGATTTTGATATTAGGTTAAGGTCGCTTATATCCCCTATTAACTACTACGAATTACACTTATTATATGTTTCCTTAATCCCCAAATAAATATTATCAATGATTGCCTTGGTGACAAAGTATTTACATTTTAAATAGGAATTTTCCTTAATTACATGTTACTAAATTGTGTATCAAGGCACTATATTTGATATTTAATCATAAGATTTTTCAGATAATAATCTTTAATTGTTTCTTTTAATAAGGAAAAGATAACAAACATACTAAATAGTAAGTCAATCTTCCAACTCGATATTCGTTCGGTTCAATTAAAAAAAAAAATTCACATCAAACCAACATCAACAATACAAAATACGATATGAGCTCTGTATATAATCCCGGTTTAGTTAGCCGATTAGATTAACCGTTATTAACATATTTTTATTTCATTCGGTTAACCGATTTGGTTAACCGTTATTAATCTACATATATAACGGTTAAACAATAATTCATACCGAGTATACAATCTTCTTCTGCTCAGTTTGCTGTTCTTCTCTTGTTGTTG
Source organism: Brassica oleracea var. oleracea (assembly GCF_000695525.1). NCBI lineage: Eukaryota > Viridiplantae > Streptophyta > Magnoliopsida > Brassicales > Brassicaceae > Brassica > Brassica oleracea. The sequence goes on from NC_027755.1 coordinate 38,241,380, forward strand.
CGATATGGGCTCTGTATATAATCTCTTACATATGTGTTGTTTAAGGTATGAAGCTTCTGAGATTGATAAATGATTATTAAAACAATGTAAAAGTAATACTGTTCACCAGTTCAAGAGATCAGAACTTATTAAAACCAAATCACTAATTGATCACTAAAGCTTTGATCCCCATAGTTATTGTAGTAATGTTTGAGCTGTAAAGATATCTACAGAAAACCTAATGTTAAGTTGTATGATCATATGTAAATTGTTTCATATAAATGTAAGTCAAAGGTTCTTAGTACATAACCGAATGTCAGATGGCTTGTTGAACGTTAAACGTTTTGTTATGGACCAATTTTTTATTATGCTCGTGTCTCACTAATTTATTATGCTCATGTTAACCGAATGTTTATAAGTATAGTTTATGTAAATAATGTACCTAGTGAAGATGAGAATTAAATTTGGACCAACTTTTTTTTCCAATTGATCGTACGTAAGCTAAATTGACATCTTAATTGATTGACAACTCAGCAAGATCCTTTTTTTAATTATTACAAACTCAAGGTTACATCTTTTCAAATGTTTCTCAATTAATATATTGGGGATGTTGGACAAAGATTTGGATTCTTCCAAGCCTTGCATCTTCTTCCATATATTGATAAAACTTTCTAGAGAATTTACGCTCACATGTTAGGTTGTTTCGATTGATGTGTAATGAACCAAGACAAGACAAGGCAAAGCCTCAAGCTATTCTGTATAACGTTTCTGTTTTTCTAAAACCATCCCAAGTACATATCATTAAACACATGCCTCTGCTTCTAATGCTCTAAACTTCATCTTCCATCAAAAGGGTCTCTTTGGATACAAGAAGGCTTTCACAATATAAATGTGAAAGTAACAACACATCTCTTAGATCATTCACGTGAGATGTGTTCTGTAGTTAGAAAAGTCCACAGCTTCTTTCTTATTGATCCTTCACCAGGTCTTGGTGATCCATCCTCAAATTCTTGATTTACATGCTCATGTACTGTTCTCTGCTTCTGATCATATTCAACAGAGGGGCTCATCAGCTGCTTCTCCCGCATTTGCAACCGAAACATCCACATTGTGGAAGAACAGAGTCATTCATACATTGTCCATGAAACAGCTTCTTCATGGAGATTGGAAGCTCAGGAAGACAGCTTCCTCATGATCTAAAGTTTATGGTAAGAGTGGTGATTAGTCCATGGAACATCCATCCTACCGAACTAGAGGACGACGTATGAGTTTTCTTTTAGGTCTGTAAAGGTTTTCAGCGGTGATGTTTTGTACTCTGGTTTTGACTTGTCTTTCAGTTTCTACATTTTGTGGACATGGTTACATATATAGTTTAATCTTTTGCTACATAAACCCGCGCGACATTCAACATTGCTTTCTCGGTTATTACACTCTTTATCACTGGCTTTGAGCATATGTTTGGTTGGTTCGATCAAGCATATTATGAATTTACAATCTAAATTCATATCATCATAAATAAAAGAAAAAGTAAGAAACTATAACACACCATCATAAAATATATTTAATGTTCCTTAAACCACAAGCACTTCATAAGTCTATTTACAAACCACAAACTATTTTCATATGTTTCATTCAACATCATCATGAGAAAGAGAGGAATATAAGAAGAAAAATAGAGAAACTAGAGAAACCCACCGATCATATAAAATAGAACTTTATGTTTCTTAAACCCATTAAAATATTGATTTCAAGCACCTTTCTTGACCTTTCCCTTCTTGCTCTTCCCGATGCTGTTCAACTTCTGTGCCTCTCGCTGCACCTCACTCTCTGGCACACCAAGCTCGATGGCTATCTCCTTAATAAGATTCTTATTCCCTCCAAGTTTCGTAACCGCATTGTAGTACCTAAAGATCATGCCATCGTCCCAAACACCATCACCACTAGATGACATTTCTTTTCTGTTTGTGAAAAACAAAAGAGAGGAGATTGATATTGTGATGACTGATGAAGAGAGAGAGTTTGATGAAGAAGGGGTATAAATGCAAAACAAATTGCTTGAGGAAGATGCAAGGAAGCTCGGTCTGTCCCCGATTTGGCAAATTATGTCTCAGGTCCTTAGCATGTGAAATCTTGGCTGATGTCATCGAGGCACACCACATTTGGCATATCCTATCTCAACAGTAATTAGCCTCAACATCGACTTTTACTTTTTCATCTGCCAAATTGTAAAACAAATGTATGCAAGCACATGCAAATCATTAATATCCTCCTTAATTAAGCTTTTTACTATTGTATGTGCGAGGAATGAGGCTCCTTAACCAAGATGGTATCTGCGTAGCTTTAGTTTTGGAAACGAAACTTCCTGCTTGAAACCCTTTTTATCATGCCAATCACTCGACCACTTGAGTGAAACCTAAGCACATAAACGAATGTAAACATCTATAAAACAAAAAAAATATAATATAAAATCCAAGGATCGAACTATTATGATGGATTTAAGGTTTATAGGTACGGATGTGGTCTGAACGAGAACATATATACATTACGACGTAACAATACATGCATGCAATACGTTCCCATTATGCAACTCCCGAAGAGAACCTATATATTATTATCAGTATAGTATGTGATATATACAATAATTTTCACCATTTTAATTTATATTATATTTGAAAATAGTTTTACATAATATTTGATCAAAAATAGTATAGTACATTTAAAATTATAATAAAGTAATTTGGAGTATTTTTTTAATTGCGATTTATTTAAATGGCGAGCTATGTGTTTAGTATTTCTTACATTAGCGTATTTTGCATATGTTTTCTGTGAAGGTTCTTCTAATAATGTTAAGGGAAAATCTAATTTTACCACAGAGTTGATACTATTTTCAATTTTATTTTTAAAGAATGATTTTTTCATAAATTCTTTAAATTTGTGATAAAAAAACTAAACTATATAGCCCTCATAATCATTTATATATGTCGAAGAATTATTTATAAACATATAACCAATCTCATCCCTTAAATGCTAAACCCTAAAAAATTGTCATTAGATCTTAAACTCAAATGTTAGGGTAGTTCAGATTAAATGTATTTTAAAAAAGTGATATCTAATTGTAATATTTTAAGCAATTTTTCTAAAGTATGAAACTGCTGAAGTAAAATTTTTTTGTTGGTGTTAAAGCAAATATTTATTTGTTTTTATTTTTCAATAGTGTAAAATATAATATGTTATTTTGTAACCAAAATAACTCGGTTTTTACTTTTGTAATTATCTGAAACTTTCACTTCTTCTCCCCATATAGTTATAAGAAAGTTGACATAAAAAAACAGTTTTAGATGAAATTGTTGTTTGTTTAAAAATAAAAATAAAAATTGGGTTGTGAATCCAGGAAGATCATGTTCTTAGAGTGTTCCATTCATGCTAATTCTAAACAACATTTCTTACTTGAAAGTGTAAGCTTAATTTGTTTTTGTTACAAATAATGATTTTTGAAGATCATGTCGAAAACAAAAGGTAGTCAGTAATTATGAATTATAAAGAGTATAAATCTGTGTTTGGCCAAAAAAGAAAGAGTATTAATATGTGTGTTTAAAAGGTGCCCGCCATAAATCTACACCCAGGTGAAAATTTATCATTGAAAGATCACTGCAAATAGTTTGAGGATAACATATATAATACAGTTAAGTGAGATCAAAAACGATAAACTGAGAAGTAAAAAACATAAAAATTAAAGAGACTAAGATGTCAGTTATGCACCACACCTCTTCAAAGCTTTATTTAAACTGGCCAGAACATTGTCGGCATGGTAACATCTTCAACATCATCTAATGGAAGAACCCTGTAACCAAACAAAAGAGATCTCAACAAAAATGAAATCAGTATTGTTGTTTGAATGATATTGGATGAAGACATAACGCTTATGATGATTAATTTCGAGAAAACCTGATAGAAGAGACTTGATTGATGTTGCCTAGATAGTGGTGTATACATTAGATGATGTTGCCAAAAAGCTCAATAGAACAACTGTTTTTAGAAATTATATAGACATATAGTAACAATAACTAAATATCTGTTTATAGATTCTTTGATAATTCTCTGGTTATACACTATCAACCTCCCAACGTGCCGAGCCATACGTTGATACTAATATTATCATTTCAATTTTCAAACAACACTTATCTTTTTCACCATACTTTATCTAATAATTCGAAACTAAAGAAAAAGACACCAAATGTCGTCATAAGAATTATTTAAACCTAAATACACCGCAATGACAAGCACATAAGTTCACAAATTGAAAATCAGACCGGAGAAAACCAAAACATTAAAACGTGCATGATTGATTAACCGAGGATGGTGGTTTCAGCGATCATGGACGTAACGACATAAGGATCCATGTTAGAAGCTGGCCTTCTGTCTTCGAAGTAACCTTTGCCTTCCTTCTCAGTGTCTCGTCCCACTCTCACCGAAGCTCCACGGGTCGCCACTCCCCAAGAAAACGTGTTGATGTATGTGGTCTCGCGCTTCCCCGTGAGACGACGCTCGTTGCCTTCACCGTACGCAGCAATGTTCTCCTTGTGCTTCACCTGAAGCTTCTCTATCGTGTTATTTATCACTGCTAATCCTCCGTTGTTCCACTCTCACCGAAGCTCCACGGTTCGCCACTCCCCAAGAAAACATGTTGATGTATGCGGTCTCGTGCTTCCCCGTGAGACGACACTCGTTGCCTTCACCGTACGCAGCAATGTTCTCCTTGTGCTTCACCTGAAGCTTCTCTATCGTGTTCTTTATCACTGCTAATCCTCCGTTGTTCCACCCTGAACAACCATGCAAACAATGTTACAACTTATTGCACATGAAGAGAGTGTTGAGAGAGTGTGGTAAAGAGACACTAACCGGGACTGGTTTTGGGTCGAAGCTGAAATTTACACCAGAGATCTCAGTGATCCTCTGTCAACAGAAATAGATGTGGCCATTAGCAAAGTTTGAAGCTTTTTATTGGGAACTAAAAAGGTTAAAGTAGATTACCGTACCTCGAGAAGGTATCTAGCGACCCAGACTTGATCACCAGTACTAATACCCTCAACCGGACCGACCTGGAACTCCCACTGTCCAAGCGTGACTTCTCCATTGACACCAGAGATGCCAATACCTGCGTAAAGACATGCCTTGTAGTGTGCATCCATGATGTCACGACCAATTGCTTTGTCAGCTCCCACACCACAGTAGTATGGTCCCTGTGCCAAACACCAAAAACACTTTACATCAGATGATATGTAAGAAAATGTTGTAATAACATTAGGATGAGATGATAATTAGATTAAGCTGAGGGCCAGGGAAGCCACCAATAGGCCAGTTCACACCCTTTTGCATCAATGTGTATTCTTCCTCAATCCCATACCTATTGAATCACAAACAAAGAGTATAGGTATAAATGATTGATCTGAAGAGAGATTTATATACAATTGAGGAAGAAGATAGTACCAAGGCTCCTCAGAGACAACTTTGGAGTTGCTGAAGATCTTAGCAGCGTTGTACCTCTTGTTGGTTGGAATTGGATTCCCAGCCGGCGTGTAAGCATCACACATCACCTTCATATATAAACCAATAATTTTTTAAAATCTAATTTTGTTACAAACCAAATATTGTTACACTAATCATATAAAACCAACCCACCAGAATGTTGTTGCCTGAGTTCATAATGAAGTATAAATCTATGATAAACATGTAACATAAATCGATGAATTTCAAGATCATGTCTGAAATCTTATAAACTAATAACATGAATAGATAAGAAAGACTCAGACACACACCTGGGGATACGTAATAGAAGAAAGCAGTGGGAGGGATGCGACCGGAGTCTTCAAACGAAAAGATCATTGACGATGAACTAAACGGCAGAGAAAAATATTACTGGCAATATATGAGATTGTGCATATTTAAAGAGGGTTTTGAGTAACGGTGATTCATAAGACGACGAAGTGGAAGGGTCGGGG
>NC_027755.1:38252160-38271275 GCF_000695525.1 Brassica oleracea var. oleracea
GGGGAGGGGGGGGATGAGGGGGGGACGATCAATTGCTTTGGAGAAAATTAGGGTAACGCTAGACAAAGAGATATGGGCTTGATATTGGTCATAGTGAACTTTTTTAAGAACACACGATGGCCCATGAACAAACTTAGTTGACTGAATCATACATGACATGGCAAAACAAAACCTTCTCATAGACTGATTTTTTTAACTGACGTGGACACTCTCACCATTCATCTTATTCTCTTTTTAGTATAGTATAGATAGTATGTGATATATAGCGTAAACGTAAATATAAACTTCAATGTAAATATTATTAGCATGATTGTACAGTACAATCCTTTATATACAAGTATAAACTGATCCACCTATGTACAGTATATGTAAGCTGTATATGTACATTGTACACGTAAGCTATATATACACAGAAACTATAGTACTATACTGCTAATATGTATCATCATTTTCAGTTGACTCCCTCTTCACCGGAATCTTGTTTGACACAATCCCTCTAATGCTTGATTGCTATACAAACGGTTTTGAGAGATACTCCTTGGTGCAAAACTGATCCAACTATGTACGCAGGGCCAATTAAGGACATTGATACTTGTATTATAGCAGAGGTTGATAGAAAATTAAAATATGTTGCATTTCAACAGATAGGCTTTCTTACTATTGAAGAGATAGTGTTAGAAAATAAAGTCCAAAGAATAATTACAAAAGTTAATGATGAAGAAAATGAGTTAGAACAAGACTGGGCTGACATACAAAGTCATCAAAATTATCAACTAGCAAAGGAACAAGTGGGGGAAACGAGATAAGGGTCCTCTTAAGCCGATTATTACAGCATGAACATCCCAAGGTTCTTAGGGAGATTTTTTGACAAAATGTGGTCTTCACTGACGCGTGGGTCCCACAAAAATTTAAAAACCATTCCTCAGAATCATCAAATAAGGATCGGTAATTGGATGGTTTTGGTACTGTTTGCGGGCTCCACCAACACGTGGCGGCTCGCGATTAGTTTATTTTTTTTTTAGAAAACACAAAAAAAAAAAAAAAAAAACTTAAGGATGCCTTGCGATAATCATGGTCTTATGAGTCTGACTCACACCATGACTGGAGGTTACATGTCATATATGATACAGTGCTTGAATTCGTTTCTTTGACACATTCTATGGGCCATCATTTTAAGAGCATCCATTGTTAAAAAACTTATGTGTTTGAAAAAATCGAATAGGGCCCCCACATATTCAGGTCCGACTCTGATAGTAGTCTTAATCTGCATATATATCATTGTTGTTGGTGTCTTATGAGTTTACAGGGTAAACTAATTAGTTACAGCAAATGTTGAAGATGATGCAGACATTGCTGCATCTGCACCATCAAAGGACAATGTAGATGGAATTAGCGCATCGGTGATGGAATCTCTTCGAGCTAAAAGATTAGAAAGTTCGAAAGTTCGGAAGTTAGGGCTGAGAGAGCTGTAACGGTAATTAAAACTTCCTCTTTTCTTTGTGGTTGCATAGTGGCCGGGAACGTGCTACATTTTTTTTTGCCAAAATGTGAATTTCATTCATATAAATATGAGAAGAGTTTCTGGTAAAAGAAACCCCAACAGAAAAGGCATGGTATGTTTCTGTTATGCTCTCAATACACATCAAGTGCTGTTGTAAACAGTATAAGCTTTTAATTCGATAATGGGAGATCCAACTTTGAAAATAAGTAACTTTACTCCAAGCCATATAATTCCTGTAAAAACATCTAAGGGGTGTATTGAATTAGAAGTTTTAGGAGATTTTAGTTTTGTTTAGTCAATCCACTGTTATTCAACTAATAATTTATAAAAAACTTTTTCAAGTCATGTGTTATTGAATATGAAATTTATGTAAATTCATTAACTACCACTTCAAATAACTTGTTATTCAATCACCCATTTATAAAAGCTCTATCAAATCTAGTGTTATTCAAAGTTAAATAGAGTATTGGGAAAATTGTTTTTTTAGAGCAAAAAATGATAATTATGTCCCTTTAAACTAATCTTATATACTTTATGTCTCATTAGGCTAATTATTTTAAAAATGACAATAATGCCCTTAAAATTGTAATTTTAAAATAAAATAAATAATGGGTTCGATTATGCGAGATCGATCGATCCAAAATTACAAGGTCGAACAGCTAATCTGTAAAAATTGGTTTCTACAGGTTTTTAGAATTATAGTAATGTTCAGATTTTGATTTCTACATGTTTTAGATTTACAGTAAATCTGTAAAAGTTGGTTTCCACGTGTTTTAGATTTATATTAATGTGTAGATTTTGATTTCTAAAATTTTTAGATCGGTAGGTTAAGCGCGGAATATGTATTCTAAATATTTTTAGAATACTCTTATTTACGTAGATCACGTATTCTAAACATTGTAGATTCAATGAAAAAAACGGATTTCGTTTTCTACTTCATAGAATGTCATTTCTACTTTATTTAGAACATAATCTGAAATTTATGGTTTAAACTTTTTTAGAACTGAAAAAAATATCACTAAGTTCATATAAGTATTTTATCAAAATTTACTATTTTTCCAATTTTTTTTGTTTGTAAAACAATTTATTAAATTTATTTTCAAAAATATTAAAGGGTGTTATAGAAAAAATTGGCACAAAATAGATATTAGTCTAAAATGACATAGTTATCATTTTTTTTTGCTCTAAAAATTTTTTTTTCCCAATAGTATTTTGAACAAAAGAAATTGTAAACCTGATTTTAGAATACTTAAAAATTGTTCATAAGAAACACACAACTTTATTGGTGTTATTTAGAGAAACCTTTTAAGAACATTACAGAAAAAGAATTTCAGAAATATATCAGTTTACTTCATTATCCATTCGTATCCCAATTCTGCGCTCTCGATCAATCCTTAAAACATCTCAACTTCGCGCAAATGAAATTTTGTTTCAACTTTGAGTACACCAGTCATGTATCTTCTCTTTTCTTGCTTGGGTCAGTTTAGACGCTGAAAAGTTGTGACAAAAAAGAGAAGATACATGACAAAAAGATTGACTCAGTCAGTCATATATCTTCTCTTCTCTTTTCTTGCTTGGGTCAGTATAAACTTTTTGCTCTCTTCTTGTCTCTTCGATGAGAAAATAAAAGTTGTGACGATAGGAAAAACTCAGACTTTGTTTGATTACCTTCATTATTCCTCACACATCATTTTCCATTTAAAGAAATTGCAAGAGATGGATTCTTTAGAAAACAAGATGAGAGAAACCCCAACAGAAAGACATGCTATGTTTCTTTCATGCTCTCAATACACATCAAACGTTGTTGCAAAAAGTATAATCTTTTAATTATATATGAGAGATCAAACTTTGAAAATAAGTAACTTTTCCCCTAGACATATAATTCCGGTAAAACAAATCTAGAGACTTTGTTAGGGGGTCATATTTTACCAGACCGCGGGAACAGCGATGTGAGAGCAGGATCTTCTTGTTCTTGCATACTGCCACGGGTGTGGATGGCTTAACCATATCCTTCTGGCTCCATTCAAACATATCGCGGATCTCAGTCCGAGGAGAATGGCAAGAAATGAGATCTATGGAAAAAATCTTCTCCCAAGTGTCTTCTGATGGTTTTAACCTCCAAATATCTTGGATCATGGTAACATGCTCCCTTTTCGACATACACAAATGGTTATCCAGACTGCACATGTCTATATGGTTAGGATCTGAATCAGCAATGGCGAGAATGATATTCGGCAGCAACCTGAATGTTTCTGTCTGGATATCAAAAGCTACCACTTCGATTCTAGCGTTATATGGTTCCGTCAACCAGTACACGGACCCATTTGCATAGGCCGGCTTTTGATTATAAAATATACGATAACTTGGAGTGCAAGACAAGTATCTCCAAGTGTTTGCCCTAAAGTCAAAAACCTCGCACTTGGTAACTCCCTCGCTTGGAAACGAAGCATCAGCATTGTAGTTTTCACAATTATACAACCAAACTAATTTGTAGCCAGCAGCAGCCTTCACGAATGCTAGATGAAAGAGTGAATCCGTGAATTTCCACTCTTCTCGAGTCGGGTAAAACTTGTGCATCGAAATCTGAAACCTAGACGGAGGAAGTTGTCGGAGCCACCGTGTAGCCGGGTTAACTACATATACAGAGTGAGATTGTGGGGAATGAATGCAGAAAAGGCCATCACAGTTTTCAGAAACGAAGGTACAGTGAAAGAATCCTTGAGGGAAATTGATAAGACTAAAAGATAGAGTAGAACCCGATTCTAAGCAGAATGTTCTAAAACCAATGTCTGTGTCTGGGCGAAGAGTCCATCCAGGCTCCTTTTCGTCGGTGATGACCATGACTTTGGGATGAACCACGCGGTGTTGCTCGGCGATCTTCAAGTGTCTCTCTGCAAAAGAGAGAGACTCGATCGCCACTCTCCATTGTTTTGAGAGCGACTTGAGTCGAATTAGGGCTTTCACTGGAAGCCGCAAGAAGATCTCCTCGATGGCGTCGTTTGGTAGTGATGATGGAGCAGTCAATAGCTTCTCGTTTCTTCTTCTTCTTTTTCTTATTATTCTTCGGATTTTTCTTCTCTTTCTCTTTCTTTGAGATGATGATGCAATCGTTACTCGCTTCTCTGCCGTCTCCATCGTTGATAATGAAATGAATTCCCCGTGCTGCTAATTCTTATAGAGTTATAGTAAAGATCTTTCATCTTAATTCATCATCTGCATGTATAGCTCATAATCTCTCAGACGTTAATGCACAATATTGTCCAGCCACGCTATAAATTAAAAGTCAATATTCACATATTTATATATAGCTCATAATCTCCCAAAAATTAATGCCCAAGATATGATACTACCATAAATATTCTACGTTATGTTAAAGTTCCCTTTTTATCACAGTAAAATATGCTTTGAAATATATATTTCCCATAGAGAGGATATCAGAATTCTTGCCAAATACATCTGTGAGATACGATTCTGTTTGGGCTAGTGGGCATGTTTCTTTGGTCTGGTGATGTGTAATAGAGGCCCAAATAGCAGCTATAGAAGTCCAACCTAACAAGTAACAAGAGATTATAAGGCATAAAACATTGGAGTTTTGCACCAGGAAGTATCTCGCAATCCCGTGTGTTGAACTGTAGATGGAGAGATGGGGAGATGCAGTGAGTGATTATGTACGAAGCCTTGAGAAGGGAACTACCTCATGACAAGGAAGTTGCTGAATCTTTATTTCATGCCCAAGTCCCATTAAAGAAATCTTTGGTGGTGAAGTTGAGGAATTTTAAGAATTAAAAACCTTTTTTCTTCGTTTTGGTTTCAGGGTGTTTTCTTGTGATATCTACAACGACTTGTGGTATGTAGAAAAACGAAGTTTAATGGGAAATTATGAGCGAGAATTCAGAGAGGTTTTCTAGTAAACTGAAGAGAAGAAGACGTTCATAATATATATATATATATATAAACTAGTCGTTATATGCGGGTTGAGCAGAGAAGGATGTGTAGGCTTCGTATAAGAACACGGTCACGCAAAACGTGATATTCTTGTAGAAGAAGTAACATATCTGCCCGAACAAAAACACAACCTAGTTAAAGATTTATGATGATTACATATCAAGAAATAAGTGTGGACCGGAAGCTGTTTTGGGCCCATAATCGTAAATACGGTGATCTGAAGCCCAATGTACGTAATTAAGACGATGTCTAAATTGAAAAATGTTTTGCAGAGTTATAGTATTATTTTTACGCGTAAGGGTATTGTTTAAAATTAAATTATGCCTTGACCGCCAATGGGGAACTTAAAATTGTTTCCCTTCTAATAATAATTTTTTTTTTTTGCTACGAAACTCTAAATACTTTTCTTCTTCTAAACATTAACTTGCATATCTTATCTCATCTTATCTTGTGTTAGTTAGTGTAAACTAACTTTAATGGATCCAAAACCCTTGTCCGTTATTTGTCAAAGTGATAATGACTATTATTAAATTACATGTCTATGAGATGGTATGATGCTCACAGATGAGATGGTGTTTGAATAGTCGCGCAGCCACAATAATGAGATTAATAGTAGTAGGAGTAGGTGAGACATATGTGCTGTGACTATAAATAATCACATGAAAATGTCGTGGTAATATGTAATAATATATTTATCATATCACATGTATATGGCAAATATGGAATCATTTTCTTTTAAAACATCTATATGAATCATGAAGTATTCGTTATAACTTGGCAAAAACATTAAGCTCATATTGATATGGATTATTTTTTGCTACCAAACTATAATATTCTCAAATCAATTGGTCCGCAATACTGAACTGGCAACAAACTATGAGGTGGAAATTAAATTTCACATGTATTCGTTGCCAAGACCCAAGAGTGTGTCAGAAGATATACTAATCAGGAAATCGAGGACAGATCATCTTTTGGATCGGGGATCACTTGAAATTAAGTACTTTAGTTTTATAATAACATATAGTATTAATATTAATATAACCCTTACATTAGAGAATCAATCAATTCAAAAACATCATTTATTTACTAATCACTATCCAATAAATAAATACTTTTCCTCCCTTTTCTTCGCTTTTTCCTAGAAATTTTCAGAGGAATTAATAAAAGTAAACCATATACGACTTCGTCTACGCCTCATTCCCATTCGTTCTTACATCAATTCTTCTCCTCTTTTGACATCATCTTTAATTATTTATGGCATCATAATTTTGTTACTTATTCTTCTAGAACATAAAGGGACAAAAACTACAGACTGAATACTTTTCATTTCCGACAAATATGGATTGTTACAAATTTGATTTTTATTATGTCCATCGAAATTTAAAAAAACCAGATATTTAGCGATCTCTTGCGTCTTCGTCAAATGATTTTTCTTTCGACATCCCACGAAAATCATACGATTGATTCCATGACAGAGAAATAATTTAATACTCCGTCAAAAATACGTATGTTTGAAAGTCGTCGTCAAAGTTGGCTTTTTCATAAAATAACGAAGAAACACTCGTTCTTCTTCCTTGCCCAAATTGCTAAATCAAATACTATAATTACTCACAAAATTATTCATTTTCATAGTTCCAAAATACATAAAAAAAATCTTACATTCTTTCATTCTTTTCCCTCAACAATTCACCCAAAACATTAACCGGTCATCACCATTTTCAAGATTCACATATATTTTTCTTTCAGACAGAGACATGCCGGGAGGTAGACAAGGCGGTCGGAGAAGAAGCAGGTTACGCCTAAGCAACATCTACGCCTTCAAATGTCGCAAATCAAGTTTCCAAGAAGACCACTCGCAGATAGGAGGACCCGGCTTCTCCCGAGTCGTCTACTGCAACGAACCCAACTCTCCGGCGTCGGAACGCCGCAACTACGCCGGAAACTACGTCCGGTCAACGAAATACACTCCGGCTTCGTTCATACCCAAATCTCTCTTCGAGCAGTTTCGCCGCGTCGCCAACTTCTACTTCCTCGTCACCGGAATCTTGTCGCTGACTCCGCTCTCTCCTTACAGCGCCGTCAGCGCTCTGTTACCTCTCGGCTTCGTCATCCTCGTGAGCATGGTCAAAGAAGGGATCGAGGACTGGGGAAGAAAACGACAGGACATAGAGGTGAACAACAGGAGAGTGAAGGTTCACGACGGGAACGGAAATTTCCGGCAGGAGGAGTGGAGGGAGCTTAAGGTCGGAGATATAGTGAGAGTTGAGAAAGACGAGTTTTTTCCGGCGGATCTTTTGCTTCTTTCGTCGAGCTACGAAGACTCGATTTGCTACGTGGAGACGATGAATTTAGATGGAGAGACGAATCTGAAAGTGAAGCAAGGTTTGGAAGCGACGTCGTCGGCTTTGCACGAAGACTCAGACTTCAAAGAGTTGAAAGCCGTCGTGAGATGCGAAGATCCTAATGCGGATCTATACACGTTCGTCGGAACTTTGCATTTGGAAGAACAGAGACATCCTTTGTCGATTCAACAGCTTTTGCTTCGTGACTCGAAGCTTAGAAACACGGAGTACGTGTACGGAGCTGTTGTATTCACTGGACACGACACAAAGGTACAAATCTAAACACAAACTGCATCAGAAACTGATTTGTTAAAAGTCGTTAGCTCAATTAGAAAGGACACTGACCATTATGTCAGAGGTTCTCAATACGAGTTAACCATTGGGACGGAACTAATATTACATATTGTGGTTTCATGTCTACAGTTATTATGGGCTTTGGCTCCAAACCTCCGGATATTTTAATATAAAAAGAAAACTGATTTTGTAATGTTTTGTTGATTAATAGGTGATTCAAAATTCAACTGATCCACCATCGAAGAGAAGCAGAATCGAGAGGAAGATGGACAAGATCATCTACATGATGTTCTTCGTAGTGTTTCTGATGTCTTTCATCGGCTCCATCGTCTTTGGAATCGAGACAAGAGAGGATAGAGCGAGAGCTGGAGGAAGAACAGAGAGATGGTACTTAAAACCAGACGATGCAGACATCTTCTTCGATCCCGAAAAAGCTCCACTGGCTGCGATTTTACATTTCTTCACCGCGGTTATGCTCTACAGCTACTTCATTCCGATTTCTCTCTACGTATCCATCGAAATCGTCAAAGTTCTTCAGAGCGTTTTCATCAACAACGACATTCTCATGTACTACGAGGAGACCGATAAACCCGCGCACGCGAGAACGTCAAATCTCAACGAAGAGCTTGGAATGGTCGACACGATCCTATCCGATAAGACCGGGACGCTGACGTGCAACTCCATGGAGTTCATCAAGTGTTCCATCGCTGGGACGGCGTACGGGCGCGGTATAACCGAAGTTGAAAGATCCATGGCTATGAGAAGCGGCGGCGCGGCTTTGGTTGGCGATGATTTGGACGTTGTGGTGGACAAGTCTGGTCCTAAGATCAAAGGGTTTAACTTCCAGGACGAGAGAGTCATGAAAGGTAACTGGGTTAAGCAGCGAGAAGCTGCTGTCTTGCAAAAGTTTTTCAGGTTGTTAGCCGTGTGTCACACGGCTATACCTGAAACTGATGAAGCCACAGGAGCCGTCTCTTACGAGGCTGAGTCTCCTGATGAAGCTGCGTTTGTCGTCGCGGCTAGAGAGCTCGGGTTCGAGTTCTTTAGCCGCACGCAAAACGGGATCTCGTTCCGTGAGTTGGACCTTGCAACAGGGCAGAAAGTTGAAAGGTTCGGTTCTGTTTATGAAACTGTACTTCTTCGCTATGTCTTGGGGTTAAAAACTAACATTACTCTGTTTTGCTACAGGGTGTATCGGTTACTAAACGTTCTTGAGTTCAACAGCGCGAGGAAGAGAATGTCAGTGATCGTGCGGGACGAAGATGGGAAGCTTCTGTTACTGTCAAAAGGAGCTGACAAGTAAGTTTTACATTTTTGAGGCTTTCTTGTTGATCTATATATATCAAACTAATCTTGTTTTTGTTGTTGTGTGTGTAGTGTGATGTTTGAAAGACTTGCTAAAAACGGACGTAAATTCGAAGAGAAAACAAGAGAGCATGTGAATGAATATGCAGATGCAGGGCTAAGGACATTGATACTTGCATACCGTGAAGTTGATGAGAATGAGTACATTGAGTTCAGCAAGAACTTCAATGAAGCTAAGAACTCAGTAACAACGGATCGCGAGAGCTTGATCGATGAAATCACTGATCAGATGGAACGTGATTTGATCCTCCTTGGTGCTACCGCTGTTGAGGACAAGCTTCAAAATGGGGTATAGCTCTTTATAACATTCATATTCTTAGTAGATATATATATTTTTTTAATATGTAATGTCTAATTTTGATTGTGTGTTTAGGTTCCTGAATGTATAGACAAGCTTGCGCAAGCAGGAATCAAGATTTGGGTTCTAACTGGAGACAAGATGGAGACAGCAATCAATATAGGGTAATGAACTTGTGTTTTTGCTCTCATGTCTGAATCCTAATTTCTGACATTCTTTGTCGAAATCTATACAGGTTTGCTTGTAGTTTACTAAGACAAGAGATGAAGCAGATCATCATAAACCTCGAGACACCACATATAAAAGCATTGGAGAAAGCTGGAGAGAAAGATGCGATTGAACAGGCATCTAGAGAAAGCGTCGTGAAGCAAATGGAGGAAGGGAAAGCTCTCATCACAGGATCAAGCGGCTCTCATGAGGCGTTTGCCTTGATCATTGACGGGAAGTCGCTAACGTACGCTCTTGAAGATGATTTCAAGAAACAGTTTCTTGACTTAGCCACAGGGTGTGCCTCTGTTATTTGCTGCAGATCATCACCTAAACAAAAGGCATTGGTAATGATCTCTTTCTCCGTGGATATGGGAGGTTTTAGCATGACGGTTTCGGTTTAGTTAATGGATTTTTTTTTTTGTTATGTTAGGTTACGAGGTTGGTCAAAAGTGGAACTGGGAAGACAACATTAGGTATTGGAGATGGAGCAAATGATGTTGGAATGCTTCAAGAAGCAGACATCGGTATCGGAATCAGCGGCGTTGAGGGAATGCAAGCTGTTATGTCTAGCGATATAGCCATTGCTCAGTTCAGATACTTAGAGCGTCTCTTGCTAGTCCATGGTCACTGGTGTTACAGCAGAATCTCATCCATGGTACATATTATTTCTTTAAATAAACTCTATACATACATCCTCACATTTTTCTCTAACTAGGTTTTGTTTTTGCTCTTGCAGATATGTTACTTCTTCTACAAGAATATAACTTTTGGTGTGACTGTCTTCTTATACGAAGCCTACACATCTTTCTCTGCTCAACCAGCATATAACGACTGGTTTCTATCTCTTTTCAACGTCTTCTTCTCTTCTCTTCCCGTCATTGCTCTCGGAGTTTTCGATCAAGACGTCTCATCTCGCTTCTGTTACAAGGTAGGTCTACATTACGCCGATAAATCCTAATAAAACCCTAGATTCCTCTGAATAGCCCATTAAGCTTTGTCTTTCTTTTGCAGTTCCCATTGTTATACCAAGAAGGAGTTCAGAATCTACTCTTCAGCTGGAAAAGAATCATTGGATGGATGTTCAATGGACTAATCACAGCGCTCGCCATTTTCTTCATCTGCAAGGAATCTCAAGAACACCAACTCTACAACCCTAACGGCAAAACCGCCGGTCGGGAGATCCTCGGAGGGACAATTTACACTTGCATTGTCTGGGTGGTCAATCTCCAGATGGTTCTAGCCATAAGCTACTTCACTTGGGTCCAACACATTGTAATATGGGGCTCAATTGCTTTATGGTACATCTTCCTCATGGTCTATGGAGCCATGGGTCCTAGCTTCTCCACAGATGCTTACAAAGTCTTCCTTGAAACCCTAGCTCCAGCTCCATCTTACTGGCTAACAACTCTCTTCGTGATGATCTTTGCTTTGATCCCTTACTTCGTCTTCAAGTCGATTCAGATGAGATTCTTCCCTGGTTACCATCAAATGATTCAGTGGATAAGGTACGAGGGTCATTCTAATGATCCTGAGTTTGTGGAAATGGTTAGGCAGAGATCGATTAGGCCTACCACGGTTGGTTTCACTGCCAGAAGAGCTGCTAGTGTACGACGGTCCGGTAGGTTTCATGATCAGCTTAAAAAGAATTTCATTGCTTTCTGAAGAGAAGAGAGATAGAAATGTCTCATTGTTTGTGAAATGTGAATATATTTTTTGTATATACAGCTATCATCATACAGACAAACCTTACAACTTGTTTTTTTTTTTGGTCAACTTGATTGATATATAAAGATGATAGAAAACTTACAAAAGAACCAAACCCACCACAAGAGACTAGAATACACAATCTCAAGTAGTAACATCTATACACCCAGCTTCCACGAAGCACTATACCAAAAAGCACTAACAGCCCAAGTAAGGCCACCCATTTACATCAAAAAATCAGCACAAAAGCACATTACTTAGCCCAAACACAACATGACAAAAAGCAACTAAATAGAGGCAACAACCATCTCATAATCCAACAAAACATTTAACTGAAACAACATAAGACTGTCGCATACTTTAATGAACGAGATAGGCACCTCTATTTGCTTTGTGCCCTTTTAGCAAATAGAGGTGTCTATCTCATTGCTTAGAATATGGTTGACATGTTACCAAGCTTTTTAAAATAAATTTTAGCTATATTAGGTGGTAAGAAGGCCTAGTTCTACAACAGCCCATTTCTAAACCCACTGAGAACCCATATGAATTAGATACCAAACCGAACCAAGAGACTGAAACCCAGTAATATGCCTTAAGGGTAATAAGTTTGGAAGATGAACAAAGAAGGAAAGAGTCAACTCCATTGTAGCTTTCAAGAGAGAGAGAACCAAAGTTGAATGATTGAACGACACCGAGTTTTGTTGAAAACGGGATGTATGTTTAGCTTTCTTTGCCCTGAGCAAAAGGGTACGTAAGTGTACTTTCTTTGCGGATGACTTTTGAAGAAAGGAATATGTCTGAATCAGCCTGAACCTAAGAAGCATCTCTTTTTGTTAAGACATGAGCTAAAAGATTTTCTTAAGTTTAGTCTGGATTCAAACAACTTCGTTTGATATTTATTTGTTTTTTTTTTGTGTGTGTGTACATCTCTATTTTGAAGTTTAAAACGGTAGAATAACTTTGAGGTTATTCTTTGGGTTAACTTGAGCAAAACATGTTTTATTAGTGAGGCAAAGTACACGCACGCGTTCTTCCACTTTGGTCCTCTCTCTTTTTGGGTCTATATTCGCTTCAACTATTTATTCCAAAAGCTGTTACAAATTTGAATGAAAGGGACTTTTAATTATTTTCAGATACAGAAAGCCATCTTTTTTTTTCTTTCTTTTTGAACAGAAAGCCATCTCAATTCTCAAAGTTTAATCCTAGCTTACTTAACAAGAAAAAGAACAATTAATTTTCTCATTAAAGAAACGAATTTTTCTTCTTCAACATTGAATATTTTATTTAAATAAAGCAGGTAACCGTGAACAAAAGAATCAAACAAAGAAAAGCAGAGAGAGAAGTGAGACTTGTGTTCTTGGCTTTTACCGATCATTCAGACCAATCCCTCGCTTTTGGCATCTTCGTCTTTCGTTTCTCATATTTATCTGGCGAGTTCTACAATCAATTCCTTGCTGCAATCACCCCAGAGAGAGAGAGAGAGAGAGAGAGAGAGATGTATAATCAGTTGGCAGTTTCTTCTTCTTCTTCATCTACTTCTTCTTCGTACTATGAATCTTTGAAGCTTTTGGAAGCTGATGTTCAACACGCTAATACTTTGTAAGTCCCTTTCTGGGTTTTGTCTCCTCTCTCCTAAAGTTTAAGACTTTACTCTTTTGTTATCGTTTACAGCTTTAATTAGTTGAGCTACAAAAGTAGGTGAATATTAAGGTATTTTTAGGAAACTCTGATGAGGTTTAGTTTGATTTTAGAAGATTGTATGTAGCATTCTCAAATGAAAATCTTCTGAAAGTGGTCTGCTTGATATTCTAACTTAAACAAATTTACTAGCTTTTTAGGCTCAGGGGTTGCTAAATTAGGGTCTCTAATGTATGTTTGCGTTCATGTTTGTGTTCGTTGATGAGAACTTGAGCTTTTATCCTTTTCAGGGCAGAAGCAATTCCAACGGGGAAGAACAATGCGCGGCTTCAGATGAAACTAGTTCAGAGCAACTTTGCTTCTTTACTACTCTTCTTGTTTCGGTGGATTGATCTTTCTTGCTCATGTCTGCTTCCTCGCTACTTCAACCTCTTTCATGTTCTTGTCTACAAGGTTAGTTTCTTAAACTCCTATTCCATCTCAAAAAGATGTCTTCCTTTGATTGAAATTTCTCATTTTGTTGCCATTTGTTTTGTCATATTTGCTTGTACAGGTTAATTCTGATGGACAACCTAAGCTTACCGCGCTCGGTAGGAAAGCAACTATCAGTGAGTTCTATGGTAAGCAAACCCATAACCATTGCTTGAACATGTTATGTTGTTAAATGTTTTTAGCCATTTTCTTCAAAAGGTTTCTCATTTTCAGTTACTTAGTAGATGTGCTGGATGTTTGATATGAGTCTTGTGTCTTTTGAAGGTGTGATACTGCCATCACTTCAGCTATTACATAGCAACTTAGACGAGCTGGATACTTCAGACATTGGTTTTGACCTTAAAAGACTCAGCAACAAGATAACAAAAGCAGCTCACAGTCACAGTAGTAGATTCATCAATGCAGGGTTAGAGCGTGAGGAAGAATGTGGAATCTGTTTAGAAACTTGCACTCAAATGGTGTTGCCCAATTGCTGCCACTCAATGTGCATCAAATGCTACCGCAATTGGAACTTGAAGTCTCAGTCATGCCCGTTTTGTCGAGGCAGCATAAAGAGAGTGAACTCAGAGGATTTGTGGGTGCTTGCTGGTGATAATGACGTGGTGGATACAAGGACGGCTTCAAGGGAAGACTTGTTCAGATTCTACCTCTACATCAATAGCCTTCCCAAGGACTACCCTGAAGCTCTCTTCTTGGTTTACTACGAGTACTCAAACCTGATTTAGAGAATCTGTACAAACAAAAACTATGTACAGATTTTTTGTATTGTATAGAATGTAAAACTGTGTTGCCAAAAGCTTCTCAGCTTTTACATGCTTTATCTATAACTGTGAAATGGTACCATAAGAAGCTTGAATCAAAGACAATCAGCCACAAAACTCTCTAATCAGGGTGATTGCAATAACAACTGAAGAATCTTTAACAAAAACGTAGTATACAAGTACATATGCTCATCTCCAAAAACAGGTTATCAGCAAACAAAGGTATAGAGAAACATTGTATCATCATATATAAGTAGATTGAAGTAAGTAGGCAGAGTAACTTAAACCAGTATAGTTTAGATGCAGCAACAGAGGTTTCTTTTTTTTCAGTCTCCTCGTCTTCTCTTTCCATAGTCTGCATCTCTTGACCTGGACCTGTGACCATCTTCTGCCATTCTCGATCTAGTTCGAGATTTCGAAGAAGATTGTCGTCCTCTATCTTCAGAATCACGGTCTCTATGCTGCTTATACTCACGGTGACTATCTGTCTCTTCACGGTGACTCTTGTGCCTACTTCTATCACCACTGCTCTCAGACCAGTCACGTTCTGTGGTTGCTCGTGATGGCTTATTATCTTCCTTCTCTTGGTTTTCATCTTCATATCCACCATTTTCAGAACCACCCCTTCACCACCACCAATAGCTTCGTTCCACATCGCTCCTGCTTGAACTCCATTCATCCCTGGGAGTAATCCCAACCATTCCCATTGCATTTACACCAGGATAAGAATGAGGCATCCCACCAGGGTAAGCAAGAACTGGATAAGAATGAGGAAACCCTCCATAACCACCGCCTCGACCCATGAATGAAGGATCAAACCCACCAGCAGCTCCCATCATACCCTGTGGATGCATCATACCACCAAACGATGGACCATACTGTCCAGCACCGGAACCGTTAGCCATGTTGTTTATCCCTCTACCTCTCATTGCACCACCCCAATGACCTCCACGGCTTCCCATTCCTTGGCCACCACCCCCACGCGCAAATCCACCCCTCCCGTAGTTTCTTCCACCGTCTCCTCCATTTTGAGTATTCATGTTGTTGTTGTTAACCCTTCCCATTCCCTCGTTCAAAGGCCTTCTGTTTTGAATTTGGTTCTGTCCTTGGTTCCTCCCAGTGAAGTTAGCTCCCATCTGCTTCATCGTTTCAGGAGAAGCAAAGGCTACAACACATGCTTTACCGTTGAAAACAAACCCATTCATTCCTTCTTTGCAAGCGGCTGCAGCAGCTGAATCGTAAAACTCAACCTGACAATACCCTTTGGATTTGCCGCTAACCCTCTCGTCGAAAAACTTGATCTCTTTGACTCTTCCGTACTTAGAAAGAACGCTCTCAATCTCTGCATCCGTCGTCCACCAATGCAAGTCTCCTACGAAAAGCATAGTGTTCCCATTGTCCACAAACAAACGGCGGCTGCGTGGGGCTTCTGTTCACCACAGGGTTTGGATTCACATTCATCTGGCTAACAGGAATCTGCTTAGCTCCTTGAGGCGGCTCAGGAACATTAACAGCATTCCCTGAATAAGCATGAGTGTTTAACACAATAGATGTTGATCCTTGTGGAACAACTTTATTGGCTTGGACATCACTATGCCCCTCCTCATACTTCCTTTCAACCGCACCTCCAGATACAGGTGCCATTCTAGGTTCAGCAACATTACTACTCTGAACATGAAGGCTTCCTCCACTGACTTGAGCTGGTGCCTGAGGCTGATGATGAGCTTGGAAAAAACCCTCACCAACATTAACATCGCTATAGAGATCATCGTAGTCATCATCATCATCTCCCATCAGCTCTTCATCCGCAAGAGCAGGAATGGTTCCGCTTCCTTGATGTATTAGCTTCTGATTACCTTCTTCACTCATTGGATTCATAACTAAACTGGCCAGAAAATACAACAATCATTAAAAGAAAAATACATAAATTACATATACAATCCTCCTATAATACCTCTCTTACATGCCTTACAAAATTACAAGTCTGCCTGGTCAATTAGGACAAGACTCTTTACAAGTCATTGATGAAGAACATCAAAGCCCCTTTTGTCTTAATACTTTTGCATTAAACAGATAAGCCCGTTTACCGTCTATGTAAGTCATTCCAAGGTCCACATAGTATAATACTAATCACACAATCAATTAAATAAAAAATTCACAATTCCTACTATCATTTATGAGTTGTGTGAAACTGAAACATGAAAACTAGCAGATGGTCCATAAGAAAATCCAATATACGGATTTCACAATCATTACATGTTACACAACAGTTTCGGTATGTGTCAAAATAAAAGCATCGTTTCATATATAAGCTCTTAGTAACAACAACAAAAGATTCAACGGTCCAAAAAAATTTAAAACTATAGTACATGGATGGTTTACTATATAAATTTACGAATTCATCAAATCAGTAATGGTCTGTGCGATCTTTTTTAGCAGCGTCAACCTTTCTACGTCAATTTAATGTCCGCAGAAAATCAGAAATCTTTCCGCAGTCCATAATAAATAGTACTAGGTTAGTAAATATATATATTAAATAATTAAAAGTTAGTAATTATTAAATATATAATTAAATTGGTGTGAACATATAAATCAATTTTATTAATCCAAAAAATATATTTTTTTTTATATTTGATAGGGTATGTTATTAAATTTAAATGATATTACATAGATAATATATTTTAGTATATTTTTAATATTAATGTCTATAAAATGATGATTTCTACTCATATAGTTTTTTGATCATTTGTATCTTTTATAGAAAAAAAATTAAATTACTGATAACAAAATTTTCATTGTGAGATTAATAGTTTTAGTAATTTATAATTTTAAAAAAAAAGTTGTCAATGATCGTTCAAAACTTTTATCAAAAAAATTGTTCAAAGTAAATTTTGAAACTAAAATATTGTATTTTATATGGTTTATAGTTTAATTTAAAATGATATATATATTAATCGTAATAATTAACTAAATTAGACTTTTTACTTATATAATTTTTGTAATCATTTGTATTTTGTCATAACAAAAAATTTAAACTATGGATCATAAAATTTGAATGTGAAACTTTTAACAGTTTTACTAATTTATAGCCGTTCGTAAAAATTCAAAATATAACATATACATAAAAATCTAAATTTTTATTATATGGTTATTGTGGTTGTTTAATTTATTTAATAGTTTAAAATTAAACAAATATGATAGAAGATACACTACTTTTTATCAAATTTTTATTATTCAAAATCATTAATTGACATATACTCTTTAGTCACATTAGGCAATTCCGTAAATTTTATTTAAGGAAATAATAAAGTACATTAATGATGAATTTATTGTTAGTTTAATAAAAAATTTATTAGATAATTAGATGGACCAACATATTTCTCTAATGATTTTAAAAATCATTCTAGTGATCATGTGACTACAAAAAGAAGTTGTAATGATTCTCAAATAATATACACGGGGGATTAATTGATTAACGGTCTACAAATAAACCCAATAAAGTAATAAGATCCATAAAATCCGTGTAATTATCTACTGACAAAAACGTTTCTATTACGTTCGGTAGATAAAATAAAACACCATAGTAATAGTACATCATTAATGAGACCGATAATATTTACGAAGTATCGAATATTTTGGTTAATGAGACCGATAATATTAAATGGTTAATTTTTTTTCCCGACAAATATATATGTAATAAGACTAGCATTGGTCCGCAGAAAGCATAGTTACGCTGACTCAGACGCATTAATAGTAATTTAATAATTACTTTCTGATTTTTATGTTACATGAATTTAAGAGCAGTCCCATTAAAGG
The DNA here is from genome assembly GCF_000695525.1 of Brassica oleracea var. oleracea. Classification (NCBI taxonomy): domain Eukaryota; kingdom Viridiplantae; phylum Streptophyta; class Magnoliopsida; order Brassicales; family Brassicaceae; genus Brassica; species Brassica oleracea. Next base: position 38,270,527 of record NC_027755.1, read on the forward strand.
TTTTAGACAGGTTCATTGACTCAGTTTCATAGGACCGGACCATTGAAAATAAAGATTTAATGGGTTAATTCTCGCGACCCGCCCTTTACGAGTGACCCCGTCCGATACGGGTTCACACCACGTGTCCCCAAGTTATTGGAGACGCGGCGTCGACGTCACGCGGTGGAAAGGGGAGAGAGATTCATTTCTCTCATTTGTATCGAAAATTCTAGGGTTTCTTCCTCGCGGCGATTTCGCGTGCGACGACGATCTCTCTCCCTTTTTCTCGACTTTTCTCCATCGATTCGACGAGTAATTGTCTCCTCCACTAACAGAGGTGGGTCTCGACTGGATTCTCGTTTAGATTGATGTCGTTTTGGCTTTCGAAATCGACTTTGGGGAAATCTCACTTTTTTTTTACGATTTAGGGTTCAAAATCGAGATGGGTTTTGATTTATTGTTGTATTACCTCGTCTAGGGGTTCGATTTATCGTTTTATGGTTCGATTCTCACGGATTGGAAATCAAAAAGGGTTTATCGAGTTAGGGTTCAAAATCAAATTTGGGGGTTTCGATTAGTGGGTTTAGATCTTGTACTGAGTTCGATTCACGGTTCGATTGATAATATATTTTGGGGGTTTCGATTAGTTTTGACTCAATCGATTCGCTTAATCATTTTCATTTCTCTGTTTCAGATGGATCCCTCAGATGAGAGAAGAGATACAAAGAGGAAGCAGGAGTACTTCGACCACCTGTACAACGTGGCCGATT
>NC_027755.1:38272199-38281866 GCF_000695525.1 Brassica oleracea var. oleracea
GAATCGAGATGAGTTTTGATTTATTGTTGTATTACCTCGTCTAGGGGTTCGATTTATCGTTTTATGGTTCGATTCTCGCGGATTGGAAATCGAAAAGGGTTTATCGAGTTAGGGTTCAAAATCAAATTTGGGGGTTTCGATTAGTGGGTTTAGATCTTGTACTGAGTTCGATTCACGGTTCGATTGATAATATATTTTTGGGGGGTTTCGATTAGTTTTGACTCAATCGATTCGCTTAATCATTTTCATTTCTCTGTTTCAGATGGATCCCTCAGATGAGAGAAGAGATACAAAGAGGAAGCAGGAGTACTTCGACCACCTGTACAACGTGGCCGATTCGGCATATGGGATGCCGACTAGATGTCCGTGTGGTGGTAGAATCATCGACGAGGTTCGGGTCAAGGAGGAGTACGACACTCGTCCCGGGAAGCGCTTCTTCAGCTGCATAAACTACGAGGTAGCCCACATCATTCGTATTCCCTTCATTAATCTTACCTGTCTTATTATGTTGTCTAAATTTTCTAGTTAAATATGTTGTCTGACTGATGTTTCTGTGGTTTAACCAAGGCTGATGGGTTGCATTACCGTCAGCCTTGGGTTATAGGTGTCCAGGAGGAGATGGTACGCCTGCGTAAGCGTGTGGAGGAGGCTGATGAGATGATCAAATGTGTGCCCATACTCAGTAAACAGATTGAGAGTCTTGAGGTTTGTCAAGACTTTTTTTCAGTATATATTAGGAATTTAATCTTCTTAAAGTTAAGTTTTTATAAGTCAGTTACAAGTTTTCTTTATCACTTATGTAGGCACAGGTTAAGAGGCTCACATTGCTGCTTGATAAGCTCACCGGTGACGTCTATAACCTCACAGTCCAGGCGGCTGCTCTGGAGAGGGTCTGTTTCGACTGAAACAGAACAGGTAAACTATCAAACTAAACTGAAGTAGAACTTAACTAGGAACTCGAGTAGGAACTGTTTCCGTGTAGAGTAGGAACTGTACTAGTTTGCTTCCTCTGGTTGAACTGAGACTTAACTTCATTAAATATCTAGAGTAGGGAGTGTAGTAGTACTTCATTAAATATCTAGTACTAGTTTTCTTCCTCTGGTTGGTTGCTGTGATGAATGCGCTTAAATTGATGTGTCTTAAACCTGTTAGACTTTTTAAAAATTGATTTTATGTGTAATGAATGTCTGTGAACAACTTGTTGTCTAATTAAGTTTAATGAATGTTTGGTAGTAAGGAAACCACCCGTAACTCAAACGCAAGTAGTTCTTTAAAAAATACTAAATCCTTTTTATAGACACCCAAACAAACTTCTGAAAACACAAAGCAAGTCTAAAACACCACCCTAATCTTCTTAAAACTTCAAACAAAAAACAAAACACAACCCCAAACCAAAATGGATACGTTTTCACTAAGTTCTCCCGGTTTTGTGAACCTATTATCTTCCCAGTCCAGTCAAACCGTAGAAGTAGGGTCGTCTGAGGTTCCTAAACCGGCTGCTGAAAGGAGAAAGTGGACGACTCAAGAAGACATTGTCCTCATCAGTGTCTGGTTAAACACAAGCAAAGATCCCATAGTTAGTAACCAGCAGAAACTAGGGTCGTTTTGGAGAAGAATAGAGGATTACTTTAATGCAAGCGCTCAGCTCGGTGGCTTTCCACCTAGAGAGTGGAGTCAGTGTAAGCAGAGGTGGGGAAGGTTAATGAACAAGTGTGTAAATTTGTGGGAAGCTATGAGGCAGCATTGAAGGAGCAATCTAGTGGGCAGAACGAGAACAATGTCATGAAGTCAGCTCATGACATCTTCTTTAACAACTACCAGGCGAAGTTTACACTTGAACACGCGTGGAGGAAGCTGAGGTATGATCAGAAGTGGAGATCGAACTCTATATCAAGAGATGGTGCAAAGGAGAAAATGAAGGAAGCTGCGGAGACGGTGCATGACTCGGATGAGGCTAGGCCTCCTGGCGTTAAGGCTTGCAAAGCAGCCAAACGCAAGAAGCATGGCAATGAATGTATGGGAGATAAAGTCTAACGTTGATGGGTTATTGTAGGTGTCACAGGTATTGTAGTAGTAGTAGTACTTCATCTATCTTTTGGTTCACAGCAGGTCACGAGTTGTTGATGTAGTTGTAGTACTACATGTTGTGGCATCAGAAGATCTTTTGATATGGCACGCATTTTTTGGATTACCAGGTACGCTCAACGATATCAATGTTCTTGATCGGTCACCAGTTTTTGATGACATATTGCAAGGTCGAGCCCCTAAAGTTAAATTCAATGTCAACAACCACACTTACCGTATGGCGTACTACCTTACTGACGGAATTTATCCGAATTGGTCAACATTTATCCAATCCATCCCACTTCCTCAAGGTCCTAAAGCTGAGCTATTTGCTCTACGTCAAGAATCCACCAGAAAAGATGTCGAATGTGCTTTCGGGGTATTGCAATCGAGGTTTGCAATAGTTAAAAACCCTGCTCTACTATGGGACAAGGAAAAGATAGGGAAAATTATGAGAACTTGTGTCATATTGCACAATATGATAGTAGAGGACGAACGAGACGGATACAGTCTTACTGATACATCTGAGTTCGAGTCAGGAGAGTCAAGCAGAGGTTCGAAGGTCAAAAGGAGAGAAATTTTGCATTCAGATAATATGCTAGGCATGCGCAATGAAGTTCGGGATTCAGGGAAACATGATAGGTTGAAAGCTGATTTAGTTGAAAATGTATGGCAAAAATTTAGTAATGAATAATCTTTGTATGTTCATCAATTATCAATGTAACGAATAAAATTTTATAAAATTTTATAAATTATTATATTTTATTCATGTATTCAAAAAAAAAAATTCAAAACTAAAACTTTTTTAAAAATAATATTATTTTAATTTCTATGAACCCCTTCTTCGAGTTCACTAATGCAGAAGCACAATATCAAGAGGTTCATCACTATTCATGATCCCACCATAAATATATTAAAAATTGGTATGAACCCCAAAGGGGGGTTCACCAATGTGGATGCTCTAACCGATTCTGAGATGCTCCCTCTCTGCAACACTGCACAAACACGAATTGTTATTGACCACTACTGTCTTAAATTGGATCTGTGATCTCTCTCCCTCTAAGATTGTTGATCAGTTGTTGTTGTTGATGATTTGATTTTGAGATATATTGATGAAAAAACATCCCACATCGGAAATATAAGAATTAATCTACTACTATATAAAGGGTTAGGGTCAATCCACTAATCACCAATTGATTTTAAGTTGGAAGCCCATAATTAAACCCGAATCTAACATGATATCAGAGCGATAAGATCCTTTGACCTAATTTACTACACCTACTACTACTATACCGATGTTGGGCCCTTTGTGGATGTTATTCCCACATTGTCCACGCTTCGGACCTAGATGTCTGAGCGTGAGGGAGGGTATTGATGAAAAAACATCCCACATCGGAAATATAAGAATTAATCTACTACTATATAAAGGGTTAGGGCCAATCCACTAATCACAAATTGATTTTAAGTTGGAAACCCATAATTAAACCCGAATCTAACAAGATATGAATCCTCTTTGCTGCATTGCTCCAGTTTCAACCGATGACCGGGCTAACCCGGTTCTCGCCAAACCGGTGGGGAATCAACCGTGTCAGCTACGTTTCGAACCTCATCAGCCACGCTTCTAAGCCGTCCTTCTCAACACAAGCCTGAATCCTAATCCTATAGATAACTCATAAAACGTTCGTGTATTATGTAGATGTCAAACAGAGTTAGTGGAGATGATGACAGGTTTTATATTTGATGTACAAGTATAAGTAGATCATATTTCAAATGCTTTGGTTCATTTAGAAATCAGAATGATCATCCATTATCCATTTTACAAGCCAATGTTTATGAGTTATCTATAGTTTTTAAAACTGAATACCATTTGATTTTCTACAATGTAGTTAGAATTGATAAAATAGTGGATATTATATTCTAATTTTGGAACAAAACGTAAAACCTGTAAGAAAAAAAATCATAGAAAACAAAAAAAAACATGAAGCAAAGTTGTGTTCGGGTTTTGAGACAAAAAAAAAGGAAGTAGGAAGAGTGTTTTGGTCAGTTTCATTTCCAAGCTTTCCTTCCTCTGAACTGGGTTCCGCTGCTGCTTTTCTTAATTTTCTTGGATCGCTTTGATCTACCAGCCTTTGATCTTATCGCAGCAAGAGGCATATTCTTCTTGTGCTCCTTCTGTTTATTGCTCGATCCTCCCACCTGCATTTTCATTTTACACAAATCATCAATCAAGCAAACATCAAATGCTGTAATAATAACCCTTTGCTGTATACGAACAAACATAAAACAGATACCTTCTTCTGCTTGGTGGCAGTCCTGGATTGGTATTTCACTCTGTCCTCCCTACCCGCTTTAACTAACTCCATTCGTTGCTCCTTTGTTAGTTTATGCCTTATGTGAGCCTGTGGGAACAGTAAAAAAATCATTTAGCATCATTGAATCAAACCTGAGTTGTGTGTCAAACATTGTGTAACTTCTTACTTCAAGTTTGGCTGGATTGACACGCTTCTTACTTAGCTGATCAGAATCTGGAACCTTGAATCCTTTTCGAGCCAATGCAAGTTTTGCTTCCTTCTTTGCCTATAGTATTGCAGACACAAAATACATCAATAACGTGAACAGATGAACAGCAGCTTCTCTCTTTCGCATATTTATATATTACCTGAAGATCTTTGATTTTTCGAAAGTCCTCATTAGAAAGTATGCCATCGTTTTCATCCAAAGAAGGCTGCTCGCTCTTCGCTTCTGCGAACCTCTTTAGTGCTCGTAGGCTTGTATCAGCAGAGAGAAGATTCGCATCAAAATCTACCATCTTCCTTTTCTTCCCATTTGCCTTCTCTTTGCTTCCACTATCTTCTGCAGAAGAATCAGAGGCTTCTCCATCATCATCATCATCATCTTCTTCGCTTTCCATCTCCTCATTTTCAGAATCAGTCTCGGCTTCATCACTGTCATTCATATCTTCCTCTTCGTCACCAGCGATGGAAGTATCGACATCACTGTCATCTTCAGTGTTGTTCGTATCGTCATCAGAATCTTCTTCAGCTTCGTCCTCGTTTCCACAATCATCAGGTACAAGCTCCTCCTGGTCGACATCATCACTGCCAGGCAACTCCATATCATCATCGTCTTGATCACCATCATCAGAGTCGCTCTCATGATCACTTTCTTGCAATAACTCAACATTGGGAACATTGCTGAAGACGTTAGCTTCTCCGAATTGTTTAGGTTTGGCAACGGGACCTCCAGGACGGCCACGGTCTTTTTTCACTAGAAGCGAAGGATTGATCTGAAATTACCACACAACGCAAATTATAGACATACATCGATTATTTTGTTCAAACGACAAAATCAAATGCTTCTTCTGCTAACCTCTCTGAACAATGCAATGAGGGAACGGGCTCCTGCGGATATGGCTTTTTCATGTTCCTTTTTATACAGAGCAAGATCTTGCAGCAACTCTTCTGTCATCAACTGGAGTACACAATGACACAAGTAAGATAAAACACGAATGATGAGAATATTAAATCAGGAGTATGAACTAGTTACCTCGGGAATCCTCAGGCACATTTCTCGAATCACATTGAGTCCGACAGCAATAGCCTGGAAGCATAAATGAAAAAGGAAAAAAAAAATATGGTAGAAGAAGATTTCTACTTGAGTCGTCCCTTGTAGTGAGAGAGATTGAAATCAAACCTCAGGACGTGAACGGTCGTGTACAAACTGATTCACTATTTGCATGAACAGTGGTTTCACAGCATCAGAAGGAACCTGCTCGAGACAAAATAAAATTGGTAAGACTAAAGAAAGAGAAAAAGTAACAACGCTTTATATGTGGAAACGTTTCTATACCCCATCATGGCAAGCCTGAACTGCTGCTGCAAGTATTTGTGTAACGTCCTTTTCATGTGGCTGCGTTCAGAACATAGTTTAATTAGCATAAGAATTTTTAAACAAAATGTTTAGCAGAACATACCTTAGCGTAGTTTTGAAGATAAGTGTAAAAGCTTAATAATTGCAACTTGTGAAGCCCAATTGTTCGTGCAATAACTTTCATCATCATCAACCTGGTCTGCAAATTAAAATATCAGCAGAAAATTATCAGTTCAGAAGAAAAAATTAAAAAGTTAAGAAGGTGGCTTAGTCAACTTCCATTGATGAAAAATAGAAAGAATAGTTACCTCAATTCGTTCACTAGTTTTGCCAATGCTCTTGCCAGTCTGAAGACGAGAAAGCAATTTCTCTGCAAATTTCTGTAAAAAGAAGTAAACATTCAACTATAGCCACTCCATACTATAATGACTAGTGTCTGTAAATGGCACACTACAATAAGCAAAGAAGTGAAACCTGAGGATCATTTAGATGATTGAGAGGTGAATAAGTAGAAGTGGTGCTCTCGGACGAAGCACGCTGCTTCTTCTTAATACTCTTCATCGCACGTTGCAGTTTCGCTTGCTTCTTCTTCTTGCTAGAAGATGTACCTTTGTTGTTCGCCTAAGGTAAATATCATATAAACAGAACCTAGTTTCATATTTATTCGTAATGATGAATATATACAGACAACTAGTACGGTTCTTCTTCGTAATTGCTGATTAAAAATTCACGTATAATGTTGTTTACCTTGTAAACAGCCTCCCTGTTAATCACAACATGGTTTTCGGGCTTTGAATCCTCGTCATCATCGTTGTCTGAAGCATCACTATCATCTTCATCCTCAATGTTCTCGTAGTCAAGAAGAAACCGAAGAGAAGATACCATGATCCTGAACATCATGTCAAAAGAGAAGTTCGTAACTCTTCCAACCAAATCAACAACATAATACTCCAAAGTTAGAATAAAAAGAGAGAAGATATACCTAGGCGAAGCATGAAAGCAAGCTTCACAAATCGCAATAGCAACTCTCTCATGTCTATCACCAAGCCAAACCTTCTTCTTTAGAAGCTCACAAAGGGTAACAAGTGCTCTCTTAGCCTTTGTTTCATCTTCTTGCTACAAACCAAAAAACAAACACACCAAGCTAACTATCATCGTTACACAATCCCATGAAAAGATATAAGCATGGTAACTCGGTCTTAGCCGAAGTGAAATGATTTTCTTAAATTCCGATTTGTACTACTCAAATTGGTTAAAACTGTTATAAATCAGTTTAAATAGATCTAAAATTATTCTAAATATGTTAAATTAAGAATAATGTTAGTACAAATCCACAAAAATTTCTAATTTTTTTTTGTTTTGCCAATCTATTTCTTGAACACTAGAGATAAGAAGTTACCTCCAACATGGAGATGACAATCTTCTGAAGTCCCTTATGCCTCGGATCAGTAACACTCATCTTACGAATGGTCTGAACAATGTGAGAAAACGCAAGCTTCCTCAAGTTTCTATCACCAATGCACTGAACATCCAGAAACAGAGCCAGCAAATCCTCGATGACAAGACTCTACAAACAATCAAAGCACACACCTTTATATTTCAATCAACCACATAAAAGGACATACCTTTCTATTACAATCAAAATCATTCTCAAGCACACACCTTTATAATTCAAATCAACCACATAAAGCACATACATTTCTATTCCAATCAAAATCATTCTAAAGCACACACCTTTATATTACAATCCTTCGCATTAAAGCACATACCTTTCGATTCATAAGAAGAATCAAAGCCTGAGCGACATGGTTCCTCAGCCCCGAGGGCATCGCGAGGCACGAGGTGCGGAGCAAATCAGTCAGCTGAGATGGAAACTCCGCGAGCTGCTTGGGGTAAAAGGGAGTGACGTGAGCTAGGAACATGGCTCGGTCGCCGAGGTCCTTGGCGACGGAAGGGTCGGAGCCGACGGAGGAGAAGCTGAGGGCGGCTTGCTGCTGGAAGAGATCGACGGAGGCTTTGAACTGTTTGTAGATTAATTGGAGCTCTGTTTCGTATCCGTCTGGGTCGCGTTTGATTTTGCCTTGGAGGATGGGGAGGCTGAGCTTCTCGGAGCTCCGGCCGGAGGCCTTTAAGGACTCCGGCGTGCGGCCTAGAGATCCGGACATTTTCGGAGGTTTTTGGGAGAAGAGAGAAACCCTACGAGGAACAAGTGAGGCGTCTTTAACTCTTATACCCTTCTCTTTTTTTATTTACGGTTAGGTTTAGTTATTTATTGTACCAGGTCCGGTTTAGGAATTGATTCTCTCTGATTTACTGGTTCTATCGGTTTAGGATTTATGAAATGTAATGGTCTTAAGTTTAGATAAAATATGAAATGTTATACAGTATAAGTTTTTTCACTAGTAAATAGAAACAGTTTGGTTTGATCGGACGATTCATATACGGCCAATTTGACGATCAATCGTTGGATTTTGATGCATAGAGACCAACAATTCATAATACATAGTGGTGTGCATATCCAGATGGTACTCAAACGTATCCATTAAAACTCAAGACTTTCATTGCAAGCAGGAGCGAAAGACACAAGATTCGTATCAAACTAAAATACATTACAATCAAGTCTACACAATACAACCACATTACTTTTGGAGTCTCGACAATCAACAGAGTAAGCAAAAATAATATCACATCCTCTCTTCTTCCGTCTCTTCTTACTCTTGAGTTTAGAAAGCTGCGGCTTTGATTATCGAAAACAGAGCTCTCATACTAATTTGTAATCTCTATTGCTCCGTAAATGACTTGTAAACTCTGATCTTATTCAATAGATGAAATGGCCAAATATAAAGCCTTACAAAGACGAAAAGCTGAAACAAACTAACAACTACGACCGAGATATTCGGCCCTTATTGACACGTCAAACATGAAACAAAGACAACTTCAAATACTTAACGGCTACTTCAATTTGCTCCAACAAAACAGGAGTATGGCGTTTCTTTGTGTTTTCTTGTATCAGTGGAAAGACTACAAGTGGAAACAAAACTTTATATTAACATTATCAACCACAAGTTTTTCGGTCAAAATGCCTCAAAACAGCTGCTGGTTCGTAGAGTCCAAACGGTGTTCTCGAACAAATGTTATTGTATTTGTGGTAATAAAGTAATCACCAAAACTCGTGAAGTACACATGCAACTATGTTTAGAATATTTTTTTTCAAAAAATCTGAATTTGATTTCGTTTTGAAAACTAGAGGAAGGAAAGAAAGTCAAACCAAGCTCTTCACTATAAACACTTTTGTTTCCTCACATGTTACTGCAAAATCCAGAAAATAAACCAGAAAGATATATCGCAGGTGTTAGAATGAGAGAATTATTGATAGTTTATTTATGGAGAATGAAGAACATGAAGAACATAGAAAGAGAGAAAGTAGATCTCAAGATGTAAGAGAAAGAAGGAGAAAATAGTTTCCTTAATTTAATTGTGGATCTGGGTACAAGTATTTAAAGACAAGTGACCTCAGTACACAATATAATAAAATATCTTCTTCTCTCTTCTTCTTCTCTTCAATAAAATCGAGCTTATAAAACCCTTATAAAGCCTTATAAAACCTTATAAAGCCTTATAAAAACTTTATAAAACCTTATAAGTTTGGCAGCTTAATTCTCAAGTCTGGCGGCTTACTTCTGCTTCATGTCAACACTCCCCCTCAAGCTTGACCATATGGAACAAGTCATGC
>NC_027755.1:38281927-38282217 GCF_000695525.1 Brassica oleracea var. oleracea
TCCGATCTAGGAAAAATAGTAGAACACTTCATGAAGGAGAGATCATTGACATGATAGGTCTGTGAGTCCCAATTTTGGATGAATGAACTCACATACCTTAGTGCTTGTTGCCTTGGTGAAGATATCAGCTAGCTGATCTTCACTCCTTGTGTAGCACGATAAAATGATCTTCTGCTCCACAACTTGTCTCACTTTGTGGCAATCTACCTCTATATGTTTGGTCCTTTCATGGAAGACTGAGTTGCTAGCAATGTGTATAGCAGCCTGGTTATCACAATGCATCGTGATTG
>NC_027755.1:38282620-38283233 GCF_000695525.1 Brassica oleracea var. oleracea
CTTGTAGAAAAGCATTCTTGACATCCATTTGCCACAGATCCCATTCTATGTTCACATCCAATGAGAGTACAATCCGTATCGTGTGAAGCTTAGCTACTGGTGCAAAGGTGTCAAGGTAATCTTCACCATAGACTTGAGTGTAGCCTCTTGCAACAAGTCTTGACTTTTTTCTTTCTGGTTTTCCATTGGCTCCATACTTGATAGTGTAGAGAAGCCGGCTTGTCACTGCCTTCTTTCCTTTTGGAAGTTCAGTCTCAAACCATGTATTATTCTTGATCATGGCTCTCATCTCATCTCCAACAGACTCTCTCCACTCCTTGTGTTGCATAGCTTCTTCATATGTTCTTGGAATGTATTCCTGATCCAATTCACTGATGAAGACTTGATGATCTTCTGGATATTGAGCAAGGGAGCATACTGCACTTATTGGGTGAGCTACAGCTTCAGCATTGAAATAAACTTCTGTGTTGATCCACTGTGAGGGTTTCCTGATCCTTGTACTCCTTCTCATCAGTTGTATCTGCTCAGATTATGCTTCATTTCCTTCACTTGGCGCCTCTACTTGAGTCTCAACATCTGATTCTGATGGCATCTCATCTTGATCATGAGCTAC
>NC_027755.1:38284032-38293905 GCF_000695525.1 Brassica oleracea var. oleracea
GGTCTAGACATCTCTGTCTTCTGAAGATGATATAGTTCATTGTGAACGTGCCCCTTTCCAATCACTTGGCCTGTCTTTAAGTCTTGAAATTCAACATCATCTGGTCTGAAGACAACCTGACAACTCAGATCAACAGTAGCATTTCTTACAGATAGCAAGTTTGATGTAAACTGAGGCATATACAAGGCAGTAGATTCCCTATCAAACAACCTCAGGTTCCCTATCCCTTCTATCTTAATGTTATCACCATTTGCTATTTGAACATTCCCTGAGGCAGGCTGGACATCACTCATCAAGTTTCTATCACTAATCATGTGATGGCTTGCTCCTGAATCTATAATGATAGGTTTAGGGTCAAGAGAGTGTGTACCAGCCTTCTTGAATGAGATAAAGGCTTGGATAAGGGAATGTAGGTCACTCATGGTTGCTGGACCATCAGTGTTGGCTGTACTATCAGTACTTCTCCATGTTCCTTCTTCATTTGAACCACCAATGACAGATGAATACATGGTTCGACCTTGAATCGATGGATGCTCAAACTCTTTGATTACATTCCTCGCTTGATTCAAGTCACTTCTTCTTTGCATATTGTGGTTCTTATGTTGTTCCTGAGCCTTCTTGTACTCTGGAAACAACACCATGTTGGAGTTCTCCCTCATGGAGAGATATGGACCAGTGGACAATAGATTGTTCCTACTGATTTTGAGATAAACTGGACTTTGAAGAAGCTTTTCCTGATATGGTTGAAGCTTTCTTGAGTTCCAGAGAATAGGGTACTCCTCTATCTTAATAGATTGTTCCTACTGATTTTGAGATAAACTGGACTTTGAAGAAGCTTTTCCTGATATGGTTGAAGCTTTCTTGAGTTCCATAGAATAGGGTACTCCTCCATCTTGAGTTCTGGTGAGGTTCTTCCCTTTTGAAAGACCTTTGGACCAGTGGATAAAAGGATGTATCCAACAGATTTTGAAGATAATCTGAGAAAGAAAGAAAGAAATTTGCGGAAGCTTTTGTGAGTTTCAGGAGCTTAATGCTCTGATACCATGTTAGAATGAGAGAATTATTGAGAGTTTATTTATGGAGAATGAAGAACATGAAGAACATAGAGAGAGAGAGAAAGTAGATCTCAAGATGTAAGAGAAAGAAGGAGAGAATAGTTTCCTTAATTTAATTGTGGATCTGAGTACAAGTATTTAAAGACAAGTGACCTCAGTACACAATATAATAAAATATCTTCTTCTTCTCTTCAATAAAATCGAGCTTATAAAACCCTTATAAAGCCTTATAAAACCTTATAAAAACTTTATAAAACCTTATAAGTCTGGCAGCTTAATTCTCAAGTCTGGCAGCTTACTTCTGCTTCATGTCAACAACAGGTACTTGATATCGCTCGCTTTGGAAACATAATATCACTTAATTTTGATGAGTTTTAGATATATATTTTAGCTTATTATGATCATTTTAGGTTGTATTTAGATCATTATGTTGCATTTGCATATCATAGGGGTTGGAAATCACATTTGGAAGTTTGGGGTCAATTTGAGAGGATATATTTGCAAATCAAAAACATGCAGGGGCAGAAATAGAAGAAGACGAATACTCGGGGACCAATGTTGCAGTTTTGAAATATTCGCTGGGTTAAGTTGCACAATTTTGAAAGTCCAGGGTTGATTCGAGTGGACCTTTCTGTAAATTCAATAGTTTTGGGGTCAAAGGAGTAAATAGCCGAAACGTCAAGGACCTGTTGTGAAAAACTATGAAAACCAGCCATTGGAATTGTGCGATTTTCTTCTCGCCGGATCTGGAGCATAACGACGACGGCGAAGTTCGACCCGACGACGGCTACGGCTGGGCTGACGAAGACGTGTAATTTCAGGCGCGTCACGGAGGAGAGCTCGACGTGGAGGTTCAGGTGACGGAGCGAGACGATGACCACGACGGTGTGAGGCTGATGATGAACTGATCTGCGACGTCTCGACTTGATTCCGGTGACGGCGAGAATGAAGAAGAACAAGACGGATACGCCGGTGGTGAAGCAAGGACTCGCCGGAGAAGCTTGATTTGGAGCTTTCTTGCTGTGGTTTGCTCACGAATCGAGCCAATGATGGAAGAGGAAGACCGCGGGTGACCATTGCGGAGTAAGAGAGGCCGTGTTTTCATGGCAGAGAAGTGAAGATTGTAGACCACCCGACGCGGACGACCACCGCGGATTATTTCGTTTTAATGATTGGCTTAAGAGCACCAACCTTAGAAGAAGAAACATTTAGACTTTCCTACAAGAAAATTGAAAGACGGTCCTCCTAAAGTTGTTCACAGAGAGAATTCATCAAACAAGTGGTTCCACGAGTTGTCATTAGACTTTGCAAGCAAAAAGATCCATAACGGAAGTATCTATTACAATTGACTCACAAACCAAACACGAATCCAGAAACCATAGTATCGGAGACATAAATACCATCGTACGTAATAATAGTATTATTGCTTGTGACAACTTTATGACAAAGCTGGGAATAAAATGATGATTTTATTTTAGGACAAACGATAGTACACCATCAAATGTAAAAAAAAGACATGATTGCTTAAGCGAAACAGAGGTAGAAGAAACAGAGTAGGCAAAATTCAATTTCAGAAGAAGAGGAAGAAAAGGAGAAACAGAAACAGAAGAACAGTTTAAAAGATCATCCGGCCGTCAATCCTCCTTACATGAAGGTAAGAAACGGAGTCTTGTGGCTTCGTCCTCCCATTCAACTCTTTCCAAACACTCTTCATCAGGGCAGCTTATGACAAATTCTTCAACGTTGACGACGCTTTTCGAATTCAGAGGAAGCTTTCTCAGCTTCGGGCAGCCATTGAGTATGTGGAGCCATCTCAGACGTTGAAAAGGCAGAGCATTCCAATATATGCTCTTCAGCTCAGGCAAATCGTCCAAGACAAGCACTTCTAGTTTATGGAAAGGGATAATATAATCCTCTAAAACACTCTCAGCTTTCTCTTTGCTTATTATATTCTCTAGTTGCACTGAGCCAGCCACACGAAGATGAGTAAGTTTCGGAGCGAACAACAGCCACGTCAAATCCTTTAGACCGTTGCAAGATAGTATTTCTACTTGAGTGAGGTTTGAGAAGCATGGACTCGTCAGGCTTTTGTTCCATGGTGTCTTCTCTATCTTTATCTCCTCCAACATTCTACAAAACTGTATGAAGATGTCATGGAGACCATCCAAAGCTGGCAAAACTAATACTTTTACTGGCTCTTTCTCGTCAATCCCAACTTGTTGGATGCATCTTCCCATTCTGGAGTCATCGAACAATGTCTCCCCGACCAAAGTACTAGACGAGATACCTACGCTTACATACTCTATATGTTGTAAGAGCTGAAGCTCCTTCATGAGGCTCATATCTGGCCGCACTTTGGAATCTAGCAGCTTCAGTGTCCTCAAGCTTGACAATTCTGATATCCCTTCTAAACTCTCAAGGTACCTCGTCTTCTCCAAATTCAGATGTGTTAGCATTTTCAACTGGTATAAACCAAAAGGTAAATTCACTATATATGTCCGTGACAAGTTAAGATATCTCAAGGAAACCAAATTGTACATATCCATTCGAAATCCACTGAGACGATTCAGTGATAAATCCAAAACAAGTAGTTTTGGCATAGACTGAAAGAATCCATCTGAGATCTCCACAAGATAGTTTCTTTGAAGGAGGAGAGTTGTAAGTTGAGGACAGTCAGGGCTCTCAGATATGATTTGAATATCATTTTCCATCAACGAAATTCTTCTCACATCTTTCCAGTTCTTCACTTTGGGCAATTCACGTATCCTGGCACCAGCTTGTACGATACATCTTTCTTTATTCTTTCCTAGATCCGAGGGTATCCACATGGCCATCTCCCGCACCACATCGTGCATTTTCACAACGTTCGGGTTATCTTCCAACAACAAACATGAACGGACAAGTGTCCCGAGTATCTCATAACCTTGGTTCAATGCCCTCTCTCTACCTTCCTTCTCATCAATGAACCCCTCACCTATCCAGTACTCTATCAATCTCTCTTTATATATAAGACCATCTTCAGGAAACATGACTTGGTCATCTCACCATCCAAACTATCGTAGCTATACTTCAATATCGGAAGAATCTCATCTTCAACGCCTGAAAACTCTGTGGCAGAGGAAGTCAACACATCAACTGCTAGACGCCACTCTTGTACTGATCTTTTGCTCGCCATAGTTTCACCGATGACATTGAGTGCCAATGGTAGGCCACGGCATTTACCAGCGACTTTCCTTGCGAGTTCGGGAATGTCCCGGTGGCTGGCCAACGTGTTTTCCCCGACTTTCTTTTTGAACAAATCCCAGGCTTTGTCCGTGTGTAGACAACAGACTTCGATTGGGTCGTCAACCCCCATGCGCCCACATACTTCTCGAGAGCGGGTGGTAAATGCTACTTTGCATCCGTTTACTCTGTTCGGATAGCGGACTCCAATCACATCTAAGCTCACTTTCTCCCATATATCATCCAGAAACAACACAAACTTCTTCTTCCTAAGAACGTTGTGGATGTCTTGGCCTCTCTTCATCTCACTTTTCTCCTCCCACTCTTTCCCCAGAAGCCCTAGCTTTTCACCGATGCTCCCTTGAATCTTATGGACTGTTGCATTTTGTGACACCACAACCCATATCACAACATCAAACCCACCACCTCTTTTAGAAAACCTATTGTTGATCTGCGTGAGAAGGGTGGTTTTGCCAACTCCCCCCCATACCATTTCCAGCATTGTTTCCTGACCAACAATTGTGTGTTGGATAGGCAACTCTTCACCCTCACCTATAGGAGTTTCATCAGTCACCGCATCAAATTCTCCCTGAGAACTAAGACTCTCAACCTCCCTCAACATTACCATAACCCTTTTCCCATAAAGATAGCTCTTTTTCACATTTTTAGAGCATAATCGACAGAGACACAACCTTTCCAGCTCAACGTCACTAGTCTTAAGAAGCTCATTATATTGGTTTTCCATTGTGAGGATACTCGTAAGCCATACCTGGACTTGAGCAAGCCTTCGACGATGTCCAGTAAACTCTTCTCTGTCTACCTTCCTTTGAACATCATCTCTTTTAGCCTTGAGAGCTCCCATGATTTTCTGGAGATCACTAGATTCTGGGGGAGATTGTGGATATAACTTCCATTGAGGCATAGACATTGGGATACTTGATTCACCACTTGATCACATGAAACTGAGACAGAGAAACAACCTCCCATTGCTGGACAGACGAGAGAGAGATAGAGAGAGAAGGAAACAGAAGCTAAACAATTATTAGAAAGGAAGGAAACAGAAGATAAGGTTTTGTTGTTGTTGTCTTCTTAACACTTTAAGACCAAACAAAAAAGATAAGGTTGTTGAATAATCAATACTGCCTCCGGGTAAGCAAAGAGAATTATTGCAAAAGTCCAAAGGTGCTACTGTATCTCCATCATCGATATCAAGATACTTAAGCCTACCCCTTCAGAAGTGTTACCACTTTCTTACATTATGGAAACAGCCCACTTATATAGTACTTAGCACAGAAACATTTATAAATGTTAGGAACCATTGGAAGATTGATGATCGGGAACCAAGCACATATGACCTTTATAAATTAATAATTTTTATAAATTAATAAATTTATTTAATTTCGAATTAGGCCGATCCAAAATATAAAATAAATTGATAAAATAATAAGATAATAAATTTTTAGAAAATATTATGTAAATATATGGTCCCATTAAAATCGTAAATTAATAATATATCTATATATACATTTTATATAAGTACAAACTAAACATTATATTGTTGGTTTTATATCCACAACGAAAATACCTCTATTTTTTCTTAACATTTCAAAATATTTTGATAATATTTAGTAAAATTATATCGAAAACCAATTATATGAAGCATAAAAATATAAACCAAGTAATATAATAAAACAATTTAAAAGTCAAATTTCTAAAATTTTATTAATATATATACGGTAAATCAAATATATTTTTATTTTATAAATAAAAATATAAAAAAATCTATAAATTTTTTTTTTGTAAATTAATATATCTATAAATTAATAAAATTTCAGAGTCTCAACATTATTAATTTATAGAGGTTCTACTGTATATTATCCATGAAAAAGTTTCAAATTTAGCAAAATATATATAAAAAGTTTTAACATATTTTTAAAAAGTTTTAACATCAGCTATACATGATTCAAGTTCAGAACCATTTTCCATAATTCGAAGAAGTCAGAGCGGAACAAACATACACAAGGTTGTATATTCTTGATCCACCTAGTCTGTTTTGTCTGTCCGATGTTTCTCCAGCGTTGTTGGGACCGTCAGTTTTCTGTTTTTTTGCGTGAGAAGGTAGCTAACTCAAATGTGTTTCACTGAAATGATAGGAAGATATCGAGGGGTAAAAATATTTTTACTAGCTAATCTTTTTTTTGTTGTAAAGACTTGTACTAGCTAATCTTTAGTTCTGTAATATATTAAGATAAGGATTTGCACAAGAAATCCTAATCTTTTTTATTATTTTCTTATCTTAAACGAGAAGACATTTTTTTATCTTATTTTTAATAGTTTTTTTAGCAAGTCAAAGAGCTTTACAACATATCCGATTTGGGAGACAGATTCTCCAACTGTTTGTACAGTTTCGAGCTCTTCAATGGCCTGGTAGCGTTAATGATCTTGAACCACTGGCTCATTGGCTGACACGAACTGTCCATACTCAGACACTTGCAAGGATTAGCCAGGATATTGTTGGTTGCGTCCACGTCAAGGCAAAGAGGATTATTGTTACTTGTTGTCGAAGCCAAGTGCATCCTAGAGGCCGAGATAGTCTGCCATATGGAACAATCCGTCCTAGACATCGTAACCCTATTTTCTGGTCCGTTACTCTGTAAACACAAAGGCTGGTCCTCGATTCGTAATGTTTTCTTAGTGTAGCTCCACGGTTCGGAACTATTGCACGGACCAAGAGTGAGCATTGTCGTGTCCTTAAGAGAACATACCAGGCAAAGTCCGGTTAACGGATGGAAAACCAGATTGTAAGCATCCGTTCGAGGGCCCGGTCCTAGTAAAACCAAATCAATTCAGAAACTAAAATGTAACAAAAATAATTAATAACTTAATCAAATCTTATTTAAGCACCTTGAAGTGTAGATTGAAGAAGAGAGATCTTTTGCAAGAAACTCGAGTTTCGAACACTAATCCAATCCGAATCCAGCACACCATAATACTCATTCAACCCGACCACGCCTTGTCTTAAGTAATAAGTTCCGGTTAGGGCCCATAGTGACCAGTCGACATCATTTTCGGCCGCCCAACCGGTTAGACATCCAAAATAGCGATCATTATTAACGTTTCCTCCTCTTTCATCTATACCAAACTCTCTGAGGAACAAGGGAAAGCCTTGGTTAAGGAGAAAACCGCCATTGTTTCTTATCCGGTTTAGAACCTGACCGCAGTTATCGTTGGAGTTATTGGTCGACCATGAGTTTCCGTCAGAGAAAGAATACCAGTGGAGCTCGAAGACGAGTTTTCCGGTGAAAGATAGATGGACGGGTCGCGGCATAATGAAAGAGAGGCCAGTGTCGAAACTGAGACCGGACATGATTACAAGTACGTTCTTGTTTGCTGAATGAACTGCTTCCGCTCCTTGTTGCATGTACCTACGTTTAAAGAAAAGTATAAGATTTATCATAATTAATACTTTAGTCAACCTAAAAATTATATTTTTACCAATTAGACAAACCTATTAAATAATTGAGAGATTCCAAAACACACACAATAATGTTTTTTTTTTATGTTTGACTATGCGCCATTAGTACTTTAATACGTTTATTTAGTATTATTTTTTTAGAAACAAAATAAATAAAAGACCGACGAGTATTGACTAATTTAAAGAGTTTTTACTTGTAGAACTTTATATCTATATATACAATACATGCGTATGCTGAATAATAGTTACCGTACTTGAACCAATCGTTAACGTTTTGTTTAGGTCCTCTAAGTTCATTCCTTAGACTCATGCCAACGACATTAGAGACGCCGTTGAAAGTTGCTGCCATTTTACTCAAAGCTGCGGTCCATACGGTGGGATCGAAGAAGTTGTCACCGAAGAAACCATTACCGTCGTTGTTGGCACAGCACCACCCTGATTTGGTTAGGTGGTTGTCTAATATAACCATCACATTGTGGTTTCCTAATTTTGTAACCACCATCTGCAATAATAAAAAGGGTCGATATCATTATTGACATTTTTTCTATTATAGATCACGATTTCGTTAAGATTGGTGTTTATAGAATCACGTGGGTTTTAATATTTTCATTGCATGTGATCTTTCCATTATGTTTATTTAGATGACTTTTCTTGCTACACCAGAATTATTCTACTGTTTTTAGAAATATATTTTTGCTAAAATGTTTTTAGAAATATATAACTAAATAAGTAATTAATTTATCATTTGTGAATTTGATTATATCCCCAACAAAAACTATTTACTGGATACGAAATAATAGTTTATGTGTAACTTGGTATATGAGAGAACGATTATGATTATAGAAAATATCAACTTGTGATTTGATTATGTGTCTAAGAAGCTAAGTGCCATTTGTATATTATGTATAAAATTGTAATTACCTACGAGACTTAGATTCGGATCAGTGTTGATGCTTTGCAATATGAAGAACAATGGTGGTTATATAATCTCATTTTTCTTTCTTTTTTATTAACAACTTTTGTAATCTCATCTCCAAACGGAGATAATTTGAAAATCAGGAACAAATAATCAAATCATTCACTAAATAAATTAATTACCAGCTTTTGGGTACGAATATGATCCTACCCATTAAGAATAGAACAAGTCCATAAGAATATAATTAGGATATATGTGACAGAAAATAAAAAAGCCAAACAAACATCACGAGAGTTGTGATCTGACTTCTGAGGCTAAACACTAACTTCAATTATTCACTACCAACCAATTATTGATCAAGAAATCGATTGAGTAGTGACATATATCATCAGCATAG
This sequence comes from Brassica oleracea var. oleracea, assembly GCF_000695525.1. Classification (NCBI taxonomy): domain Eukaryota; kingdom Viridiplantae; phylum Streptophyta; class Magnoliopsida; order Brassicales; family Brassicaceae; genus Brassica; species Brassica oleracea. Next base: position 38,293,098 of record NC_027755.1, read on the forward strand.
ACCTGATTCCCTTATATTATGTCTTTTTCTGAAAAAATGGAAAGATTAACTAAGACAGTTTTGTAACATTTCCCAACCAAACCCCGACTAAACTTGATTATGGAATTTGTATATGTAAGTTTCCTTCAAGCATTGACGTGTTCATTAGGCAGATTGGTTCTTCTACAATTTTAATACGTGTAGTAGTTTGAAAAACAACCTTTATCTTGATATTTAAATTTTTAAACTTCATAAGATAAATATCAAATCTTATATATTAAAACAGAAATGACACTACAAGAAAACAGGGGGATTCTGATGGCCGAAATCGTCGGTAATTCGTCGGAATCGGTCTATTCCGACGAATTTCCGACGAACCCGTCCGTCGGTATCGTTTCGTCGGAAAAAAAAAATTCGTCGGAATTTCGTCAGAAATTCCGACGACTTTCTGACGAATACCAAGAAACGTCATTCTGACGAACTTCCGACGATATTACGATGCGGCTACACGAGACCAGAGTTCATCGGAAAACTACAATTCCGACGAACGTGGTTCCTCGGTTTATTCCGACGAACTGTATCCGTCGGAATATACCGACGGACATATATCCGTCGGAATTTACCGACAAACTCATTTCCGTCGGAATATACCGACGAACGTGGTTCGTCGGTATATTCCGACGACCGATGTCCGTCGGTAAATTCCGACGCCTACAGTTCGTCGGAATAAACCGAGGAACCACGTTCGTCGGAATTGTAGTTTTCCGATGAACTCTGGTCTCGTGTAGCCGCATCGTAATATCGTCGGAAGTTCGTCAGAATGACGTTT
>NC_027755.1:38298669-38332674 GCF_000695525.1 Brassica oleracea var. oleracea
CAACCATGATTCATGTGTGATTTTTTTTTAAAATAGACCTAATGGACCTATTCTTAGAAAGTCATCTTATATATTAAAACAGAAGTGACAACCTTGATTCATGTGTGATTTTTTTTTTTTAAAATAGACCTAATGGACCTATTCTTAGAAAGTCATGTTACATTTAATATCTAATCTTATCATTTAAATTTTGGACATACCAGAAATTTTTATTGGATTATCAATAATTGGATTTAAACAATAGATGATTCATTGGATTTATAGATAATATAAATTAGATATATATAATTTAATGTTGTAATACTATACCTCTATATGCTTAATATTTAAATATTTGTCGATGTTAACTTTTAAAATTATAATTTTTTTTAAATAACAAAAAATCATATTATCTAACATTGATTAATCTTTACTACCTTAAACCAATGAAAACAAATTTTAAACTATATAGTTTATTTTAAAAATTAAACAAAAACTAAATGTTTAATTATTTACTCAATAATATAAATCTATGAAGTGAAAAGTTTAACTTTTTAAAAACTTTATAAATTTGTGAAATGTTACAATATATTTTAATATGATAGATCGAGATCTAGTTAGTATTTAAGATGCACCTATCTGATATATGTCAAAAATCCAATAAAATAAGGATGCACCCATGCATCTTATTTTATCATATAATTTTTCATTTGAATATACTGTCGAGTGTAAACGATATTTCACGGAAATAGCTTACATATACAAATTATTTCACATTTTCCATTTATTGGCAAAATATATTATATGTTCACATGATACATGCAAAAAGCATGTACTGACGTACACATGTATATGTACGATATGTCTAACATACATATGCGATAAATATTCAGATCATGTCGCTAAAACTTATATGAACGTCAGATTAATTCCTTGTTGGTCAGATTCAAACCTCATATATATCAAAAAATTAACTGGTCCAATGTATAGAGTGAAAAGATAGGATACTATAAGAGTACCTTGAGAGCTTCAATGAGGGAGAAATCAATAATGGAGGGGTTGTTAGTTTGGAAGCCAACAATGTCATCTGTAAGACCAAGGCTTTGAAAAGATTGTCTCACTGTGACATTATTAGCCAATGTCTCATTAGTCATCAAATCCAACGGCCAAGTTAACCTAACACAATTGAAACCCATTTCCACTATCTTCTTGGCTACTGCGTCGACCGGTTGTTTACTCAGTCCTTCCGCCACCACAGGCTGCAGGTGCGATGGCCAGTTCACACACGCTAGCTTCACTCGTTGACCATTCTCGTCTACAATCCAACGGGAGCTTGTGGAGAGAGGATAAGCCATGTTTGGGACGGTGTGTGCAATGAAAGAGAAGAAGAAACATAATAAAGGGAAAGTGCAAGACAGGTGTTTTGGCTCTTTTCTTGTCATTGCCTGTATGAAGTTGTGTTTTCTTGCTTCTTTTGTGTGCTGGAGAATCATTTTGACAATAGTCTTATTTATAGATGGAGAGGGTTAAGCAGTAAATTAATGTCTTTGTCATTAAGAAATGTTCTTACTTTACTATTTCATATATCATCAGTTATAAGCTATGTTTTTAAGTTTTAACATTTACGTTAGTATAAGAGTTGGCTTCCTTTCCATGTTGATCAATGTATGATATACTAGTATAAGATTTTTAACATGAGTTTTCTTTGAAGACCTAAAACGTATATGTAGCCAGCGTCTATATCTTACACTATGAGACGTCTCATAAACTAACATTCAACCTTGCGAGGTAGGTCTAGAACAGGCATCAACTTGAGCAGTATATTTACCAAACCGTCTTCTAAAATGGATAAAATCAATATTCAGTAACCTTGAAACAACAAATCAAAGTTCAAGTTGTTGAGTCATTAGCTATGTTAATATTTATGATCATAATCAAAAGACTGAACCACATTTTGAATTGTACATATCAAACTGAAGAAATGTCAATATATAACTTTAAGGATAATGATTTTTATATCACTGTAAATTCATGACATTAGGTGCATATATGATGCAATTATATTCATTAATCAACAGTTTTGTAAAAAGCAACATGGAAAACATTGTAGAAAGTAGACTATCAAAATAAATAAACAAAGTCGAAATATATAACTTGGAACGCAGGTTTATTCTATTTCCAAGATAAATTTAGTCTAAAGTGATTATAGATCTGGCAACACTTTGTTCACAAATTAAGAGAGACTTAAAAGTGTGTAATCAACAACTGTTGAAGTTTAACATACGTCCAAGTAATTACTCCTTTTGTGTGCTGTCATAATCACAAGTTTAACATTTTTGTTAAACTTAGGCGTAAGACTCAAAACTATACTAAATAAGACGGAGGATAGGGGGAAGCCCCAGCAATAACTAACTATCAGAGTGTTCTGATTTAAACCGACCGGTCTTTCGTAACCGCCGGTCTTATTTTCTTATTTTCGTTGAAACGACGACGTTTGGCATCGATGTTACGCTTCCTCGTCCCCATTGGGGCTCGCGGCGCTGCAAAAGTCTTGGATTCAGAGTCTCTCTCGAAACAAAGGCATGAACTTTATCGCTCCCAGAGAAGAAGCGAGACGTTCTCCTCTGTAAATTGATTCTCTTTTTCACCAGTGAGCCATCAATGTAAGTTTCCGACATCTCATTGTGAACTTTCGAAACTCAGATGCGTGTGGGTGTGTTCTTGATTGAGCTCATCAGTGAGTTGGGTTCCTTTTGGGTTTCTCAAATTTCGATTCTTTTTTGGGGATTTTACTATTCTCTCTCTACTTCAAAGTTGGCTTCTTTTTGTGTGTTGCAGGGGGATTGTTTTGGAGCCTCCTTGTCCGAGAAGCGTCGATGGGATTAGCATTGACCCTGAGCCTAACTGGAACTTCAATAGCTTACTCTCTGAAATCGATTCTGTTGAAAAGAAGCTCAATGTCTTTTCAAGGTTTCCTCAGCCTCTCACTCACACAACCTTACGGTATATACTCTGTGTCTTTTGATTCAGTGTTTTAGCTCTTTATTGAGTTCTGCATTGGTTTAGGGTTTGGTTAGTTTAGGAGTTAGAAAGTAGAGAACTGCTTCTCATTTTAGTTACATTGGCGTGTTTGAAAAGGATGGGAAGTAGAGGTGGAGGATTTGTAATGCGTGTATCAGAAGATGAGATGGAGAGTGATGTAGATGAAGAGAGTGAAGAAGAAGAAGAAGGTCATCGTCAACTCTGTACAAATGGGACACGTTTTGCCTGCGATGATCTGTACTTGAGGTGATTACCACCAACTCTCCCTTGCTAGCTTGCTTCAAATTTGGGGAAGACTTCTTCACGCTGTTTTAATCGTTAGTTCTTGTTCATACAGTGATGATGAATCTGATGATGAGTTAGGCTGTGAACCCGAGTCCTTTCTGCTGAGTAAGACGGGTTTGGCTGAGAGCGCACTATACGAGGTGATCAACGACCACCAAACCGAAGTTAAGGTGAGGCAAATAGATACTTGTTTAGTGTGTATTTCGATTGGTATATAATAACTGATTGATAATTTGAATCTTTTGATAACAGGAAGATATTAGGAGTCAAGTATCAGTTGTTGAAACGGAGATACTGCAAGAGATTGAAACGTCTCGCTCTGCAATAGCCCGAGTTGAAAAGTATAAAGAAACTAGAAAAGAAGTGGAGCGTAAACTTGACCTTCAGTACCAGCGAAAAGTGTAAGCTATGGTTCATATGCTGCGATTGTTTTTTCCTTCTAGTGTTTTGGAAAGTAATGAGTTTTTTTCTTGTTGCTGTGTTAAAGTGCTGAAGCACTCGATACTCATCTAACTGCAATCCAACGTGAGCATGAAATTAAATCGCAAATAGAAGAAAGAAAAATAAGGAGTGAGGAAGCTCAGGAGGAAGCCAGGAGGAGAGAAAGGGCACGTCAAGAAGAGAAAATACGTCAAGAGAAAGCTCGTGCCGAGGCTGAAGTATGTTTTTTTATCAGTTGAACTTTATATTTGTTATCCTTAGCGTAACCAGCTTGGTTGATTTATTTCTGTTTTGGTTTCTTCTAGATGCAAGCAAAACTCAGAGCTGAAGAAGCAAAGAAAGAAGCTGAGAGAAAAGCAGCTAAAGAAGCAGCTGAAAAGGAAGCAACAGATCGCAAAGCTGCTGAACAAAAAATTGCGGAAGAGAAGACTGAGAGGGAGAGAAGCTCAGCTGCATCGAATGCTCAAGGTGGGGGTAGGCTGTTTTCTACTGAATACACAGTGGTCTTCTACGTTGCCATGATCTCATTTCGTGTGTGTTTGTTCTTTATTAATGATGCTAGGTAAATCAATCCAAGCTGCAGAAAGTGCTTTGACATTGGAGAATCACAGGTTGAAGAAGCTCGAAGAGTTAGAAGCTACGAACCAGTCGCTAAGATCACGTCCAAATGAGGTATCTATCTATCTTTTTCTTATGTTTGTTAATCATATCATCCCATTTGCTCACAAGCCATCTGATTCTTTTATTACTCTTTGTAGGACTTTAGCAGCTTTGAGAAGCAAATTACAAGGGCTATAAAGCAAATAAGAGGAACAAAGGATAATGTCAGGTAGGATTCATGGTTTCTTCATCTAATCTGATAGTTTTCCCCCATGCAAGGTTAAGATCATCTGTGGCATTCGATAACAGCTTTGCCCTTTCTTTTCTCTAGTGGTATATGTCTCTTTTAGCGTTTTAATATAGGAGCCTTGATCTTTTTTTACTTGTGAAAATGTCAATTTTTAGCATTTGGTAAGAAAGATTCAAATAGAGTCGAAGAAGGTTTGTTAAGCTCGTCTAGGCGTCTCTTACAGAGTTTTGTTAATTCTTCAGTCTTTTTTTTTTTTTTTAACTTTAGTTATTTCTGCATTTTTTGTTTTGCAGTAAGAAAAGCAACGAAATTGTCAAAATATTCAGAGACCCTCGTTGTCCGGTGTCCATCAGTATTGCAGCTTTTGCAAAGAAGGTAACTTGTTATATACGTGGTCTGTTTATGTTAGATGTTGGAATCGACTCAGATTGTTGTCCTCTGTGATATGTTCATATGATGGACTAGACTCTTGTGATAAAGAAAAATTGAGACTGATGGCATTAACATTTGTTGATTCTTTCAGATAGTATCCGCTAAAGATCATTTTGCAGGCAGCTACGTCATCGTTTACGTCACCTCGCAGGTACAAGATCCTAGAGTTTTGTGTTGGTTCTGTACTGAGAACTCTCTTTGCTGTTACTGAATATCATCTTACCATTGATGCACACAGTTTCCACAAGCAATGGATATTGTTCTTGCTGAATTCCACAAAGCTTGCAATTACACTGTCCCAAAGCATATTCTTAACTCACAGGTAACTAACTAATATTCTTTTAAAAATGACTGACCCAAATTGTTTAAAAAACCATTGTTAATAATCTTCTCTGTAATTATTTCAGTCAGCTTGGGACTCAGACGCATATGAACAACTAGATTCCACAATGAGACTCTACGGTGCACTTGTTCAGGTTTTTTGAGTCTTATTCAACTATATGTCTTGTACATTGCTATTTTACAATATCAAAATATGAGTCTTCTGTTTTTTAATGACAGAACGATATTCGAGGTGGCAATGTTACTAACGTTCATGGGATTGAACAAGGATGGGCTTGGCTTGCGCGGTTTCTTAACAAAACCTCAGCCACCAGAGCTACCGCAACAGCTTTAAACGCATTTCTCCAGGTACCAATAATGTTTTCTGAATTAAAAAAAACACACACATCTAAATCATAACTATGGTATCTATATGTCGGTGTGTAGATGGCAGGGTTTGGTCTTCACCAGAGGTACAGATCTCAGTTTTTGAAAGTTGTGAACATAGTCAGAGAGCATTTCTTGCCAAGACTGAGGGCGAGAAAGGACGCATCGAATCTGCAGACGATCATAACCGACATCACGGCCTACTTGGATGACCAGATGTATCTCAAGGAACCTGTAGGAAGAACTATGCAGACTAATACTCTGTCTGCTGAGATTACTGCTGAAGAAGTTCATCAGAGCAACAACCGACGTTACCAGGGGAACAACTATGACAGAGACTATTATTGATTGATGTATCAGTAGTCAGATAAAAAACTTATAGAATGTAACAATGTCACACCACTATTTGAAAGAAAAAAAAACACGAGAAGCTGAATCAAGGAAACATTCTTTCTCTCTTATTAAGTCTTTAGATTCAGTGATGAAGAACTGGAACGGGTTGAAGAGCTGTTCTTTTGCTGAGAGTTATAATTCCAGTTTCTTCCAAGTCAATGTCCTTGACCCTTTTACCCTGTGGCAATTCCCAATCGAAGAAGTAAAGGAGGTTCAAGAGTCCCAACTCCACAGTGGCCATCCTCGTCTCAGGACATATTCTCTTACCAGAACCAATCGGTAATAGCTCTAACTCAAGTCCTTTGTCAGCTATGGAACTGTTGACAAATCTATCTCTTACTCTCTGAGAGAGTTTCTTGAGGAACAAGTCATTCTCTTACTCTCTGATATACCTAAAAGAATGAGTCTTCGTGTTAAAAAGTTTGATCAGAGCGAGGTACCTTGAAGTTTCCCATTCTTCACCAGAAGAGGCGAGGACATTCTCTGGACGGCTGCTGCTTCTTTAGATGAGATCACGACGATGTCTATTCCAAAAATGATAAGCATCACTGCCCCGTACTTTTGGGGAAGTTCTCGGAAAAATAGATGAAACATTTTGTTGAAGCTGTGAAAGACTCCGATGAACGGAAGCCACTTTGGTCCCGGAAGGAAGCTCTCGTTTCGGGCGTTTGAGATATTCTAAAATGAGTAACGGAATGAAACAGATTAAAAAACAGATTAAGAAACAGAGAAAACAGAGGAAGATTGTCATTGTTTTGCTTTTTGGTTTGGGCGGAAACAGAGTTTTGAATATGCGAAATATAAAGAAAAATGTTAGAATGACTTTTAGACCAAAAGGTCTTAAAACTAGCCCTCGGACGGATCCGGATATCCGGGAAATTTAGAGTATCCGGATCCGGATCCGTCGGATCCGTGGATTTAATATCCGGATCCGGATTCGTGGTTTCCGGATATCCGGGTTTCGGATATCCGTCTTGATATTCTATTATCCACGGATATCCGGATCCGGATCCGTCAAAATAATTAAAAATAATTTTTTTAACAAAAAATACTAATTTTTTTAATATAATACATAAATTAAATATTTATAAATATATTTATATATGTTTATAATATTGTAAAAACTAAAATATTATATTATAATATTAATTCATGTATAAATATTAATATATCAAATATAAATATTAATAAAATTTAAAAATTTAATGTATTTTAAAAATACGGATCCGGATTATAAATATTAATAAAATTTAAAAATTTAATGTACTTTAAAAGTACATATCCGGATCCGGATATCCGGACCTAAAAATTAAGATATCCGGATCCGGATTCGGTTTGCACGGATCCAAGATTTTACTATCCGGATTCGGATCCGGGCACCCCGGATATCCTATTTTCGGAGCGGATCCGGAGCGGATCTCAGATCGAATCCGGATCTCGGATAATAAGTCCCAGGCCTACTTAAAACAACGTAAAGATAATCAGATTAGACTTTTTCCTTGGATGATGACAAAACTTGGTAACGATTCATGACACATGTTGTTAGAAGGCAACACGTAACACATTCAAATTATAGAATGACTGATACCAAAGTCGTCGTTTGTTGAAACGTTGACGCCAGCTGACACAACATGTAGTTAGTTAAATCAAATCACCGAGATTAGGGCTGTAGAAAGTAGAATGTTGGGTGCGTCACTTGTAGAGTAAATAATGAAGGGAAATATCAGTTACTCCTTTTTACCCTGAAATCTTACCAATCACTTAAAAACATTTTTCCTCCTCTTACCTCTGGTTACTGTTAAAAGAAAGTAAAACCCACTAATAAATTTACTCCAATTCAAACAAGAGTAAATATATTTACTCTAGTTTACTTTCTCTCTCACTTTTATTTTTCCTCTTGTTTTCGCTCTTTTTTTTTTCCTTTTATTTATCTTATATTTTCCAATCACACTCGTTGATTCTAGTCTATGCAGTTATCAAGACTCAGATAAAATTGACATGTTTAAAAATTGCTCCAATGGCTAACTTTTGAATTTTTCGAGCTGGTTTTAACCTAGACAAGCTTAATTCTAAAATATCAGATTTTTACTTCGAAAAATTTCAATTTTTTGGATTTATATAACCAAACATAAATTAAATAATTTATAGAGCCGAGTGGATTCAAGCTGCAAAACGGTCTTAGTTGACATATCTAATTTCAGATATACAAGATTTAGTTCTATTTAATTTGCGTAACCTATTATACAAAGTGAACAAAAATCCAAACAACACAACCAGTAAAAAAAGAAAAGAAGATGAGACATATACGTATAACTCATTGACTTTTTTTTTGTGCAAACATATAACGCATTGACTATTTGTTGAAGTTATGAAGAAGTGGAACAAGCTCAAGAGTTGTTTTCTTGCTGATAATGATCGAACCAGTTTCTTCCAAGTCGATGTCTTTCACAGTCTTCCCTTCAGGCAACCCCCAGTTAAAGAAGTAAAGCAGATTCAACAGTCCCAACTCCACCGTGGCGATTCCCATATTCATCCCTGGACAAATTCTCCGGCCAGAACCAAACGGTAAAAGCTCAAAGTTTAGTCCCCTATAATCTACAGAACTCTCGAGAAACCTGTCAGGGTTAAACTCATCAGGGTTTGTCCAGAGTTTTGGATCGCGTGCTATCGAGTAAATGTTGATCATCATCTGGGATTTCTTGGGGATATCGTAGCCTTGGATCTTGACGTGAGACATTGTTTCTCTTGGGAGTAAGAGTGGAGCTGCTGGGTGTAACCTGAATGTCTCCTTGACCACGAGTTTGAAGTAGTTAAGGTGGTTTAGATCATCTGCTGTTAGACTCTTCTTCTTGTCCCCAAGTGTTGTCCTAATCTCGTGTTGCACTTTCTCCATCACTCTCGGGTTTCTGATCAGCTCAGTCATGGCCCAGATCAGTGTGATGACGCTTGTGTTTACTCCCGCAAGAAATATGTCCTAATACAAAACGAAGACATGTTAACTTCAAATGTTTTCAAGCAGAACCGATCGATCATAGATATTGCAAAATAAAAATACATGTTCCCAAAATACTAACGTTTCAAAATAATCCATATTAAAAAAACATTTTTTTTATTTTTTTCATTGTATTTTTAATTAGATAATAATGATAAACTGTAAACTTTAAAATAATTAATCGTGTTTATCAATTTTTTATTGGTTAAAAAATATAAGAAATAGTAAATCACAAAATAATTTATTTATGATCAAAATTTAGTGTCTTCTTAATTATGTATAAAAACTCAAACATATAATTTCTTGAAACAAAGGGTGTATAAATAATTTGACTCTTAAGTTGATCAGGAAAATATATTTACTAATTTATTAATTGTTTCAAACCTTATGAATATGGTTTAGTGTTTAAGGTTTAAGAGGCCGGCAAGAATTTAAAAGTCGAAGCAGACTTACCGAGATGATTCCTTTGAAATGATCTGTGGTGAGCTTGAAAGAGTCACCATCTCTCTCTTGCTTCTTCATGAGCTCAACCATCACATCTACAACGTCAGGGTTCTCTGACACGGTTCTTCCGGGCTTAAGATGATCATCAAGAATGTTCTGGAAGAAAGTGTCTAGCTCCGAGAAAACATTGTTCAGTGTCTTGTTCTGTCCTGAAACTCGGTCGATAAGCCAACCCACTCGAGGAAAAAAGTCAGAGAAAGCAATACCATCCACAACCAACTCAAACTTATGAACAAGATCCGCAACGTTGTCCTCGTCCACGAACTCACACTTGTGAATATCTATCCCAAAAGCGAGCCTACACACGATACTAGCAACAAGCGTGAAAAGGGTCTTCTTCAAATTCACAGGGGAGTGCGTCAGAGCAGATTCCGTAAGTTTCTTGACCAGCAAGTTATTCTCTTCCTCTCTTATGTAACTAAAAGACTGAAACTTCTTCATGTTCAAAAGCTCCACAACCACGAGCTTCCTCAACGCTTTCCATTCCTCGCCGTAAGGAGCGAACCCTATGTCTTTGAAGTTGTAAGAGATCATTCTTGTCGCGACCGTCTCTGGTCGGCTGCAACACTCGAGATCTTGGGTCTTGAGAGCTTCCTCTGCTCCTTCTCTCGATGAGATCACGACCACGGGGACGAATCCGAAACGGAGAAGCATCACCGGACCGTACGTTTGGGAGAGGTTTCGAAAACACGCGTGAGGCAGGCCTTTGAGGTTGTGCAAGTTTCCGATGATGGGAAGCGTCTTGGGGCCTGGAGGAAGTTTCCATTTCGAGGGTTTGAGTTTTTTTGATATGATGAAAAAGGAAAGTAAGAAGATAGGCAAAAGATAGAGAAAGTAAAGGAAGGTTGACATTGTTTTTGTTTCTTTCTGATGTGTTTCGGATGAAGAGCTGAGCTTAGATGAAAGCTAAAATATATAGACAATTATTTGTGTGTTTTAACTCTATAGTGGAGTTTGAAAGCGTGTTATATGATTTGAATAATCATTTGGCGATTTCCACAAGGCGACTTTTGCATTAATCAAGGTTTGTACGGACTCTAATACATACGTCAATGATTAAGAGAGACAATGTATCCATCCGATTCAATCCAACTCCAACTGCTCCAAAAGTCTACTGTTATTTACTGCAGTGGGATAATAAAATCAAAAACATTTAAATCTTAAATCTTTTGTTGTGGTTGATAAGAGTATTTTAATACCACTTGCGTCTATAAAGTTAGTAATTTAATCCTTGTTCCTTTGGATAGGATGTAACATGTAATTTTATATAGTACCCACATGTACCACTACAAAAAGGTAGCATATTACAAAATTGGACAGCTAAAGTTGACTTTATATGATCTGTTTGATCTACATGACAATGAGCCGAAACTAATATATCTATCTATTATTATAAAGTAGTGTTTTGCTCTCTCCTCCTTACGCCACATAGGATTCCATCTATCTATTATTATAAAGTAGTGTTTTGATTCTCCTCCATACACCACATAGGATTCCACATAGAAAAGTCGAGCTTTGTCGTTGTGACACGTGTCCCTTTTTATTAATACTCTGCGTTTCATTTACAGTGGGCCAATCTCTGGTAAGAGTTGTCATTTGTGTCGATTTGTCTGTATTTCTTCTTGACGGCAAAGGAAAACCGAGCCGTTAAGGGCTGCATTCAATGTTGCCATTAACAACCTTCTTAATTCCTTATCCCCACCCCTTCCATGATTCCTCATTCAATGAATCTCTTCCTTCGAACTTGTATTCATAGAAACGAAACGCACCGTTTTCTAGAGACCAAAAAGGGCGATTTTGGCGAAAAAAAAGCGATCGGCGATCTACGATCTCAACTGCCTTCTACGGCGGTCGAGATGGATTCGGCGGGGGTATCGGCTGATCCTCCTCCGTTGATGGATCAGGGGAAGACTTGGGTCTCGAAGGTACAAGAGAAAAAAGTTCTGAAGAAGTATGAGATTGAAGAATCAGTGGGAGATGGGAAGCATTTGGTGGAGGTTCCGTCAGAGGTTATTGAGAAGGAAAATCCGTTATGGGAGGACTTTGTGATTGAGAATTTTCTGGAGGATGCACTGCACATTGCAAAGGTTCATGTTATAGTCAACAAAATTTGGGCGTTCGGCGATAAAACTCAGAAATTGGATGTTTATGAGATGGATGCAAAGATGATGAGGATCAGAATCACAAGTGAGAAAGTCAGGGAAAAAGTAGTGAGGCGAGGGATGTGGAATATTGCAGGAGTTCCGATGGTGGTAACAAAATGGGCTCCGGAAGGAGAGGATTCGATGAAGAAAATGCTGCCTCTATGGGTACATTTGACAAATGTTCCGATGAGTATGTATTCATGGGAAGGGCTTAGTTTCATTACTAGCTTAGTGGGAGTTCCTGACCACCTGCATCCGGAGACTTTAGCGTGCAAGAACTTTGAGGAAGCTAAAGTGTTTGTGAAGGCATATTTAACAAAGGAGTTACCGGCAAAGATCACGTACAATATACAAGGGGAGGAGACTACTGTGGGTTTCACATATCCATGGCTTCCAGCTAGGTGTACAAAATGTGGAAAGTGGGGTCATTATGACACTTTTTGTGCTCTGAATAAGAAGGAAAAAGAAGGGGAACAGAAGGGTTCAGAGCACTCGAATATGAAAGAAAAGGAAGGAAGTGAGAAATAAACGGAGACGGATGAGCAAAGAAAACAGGGTGAGGAAGAAATAAGGAATGAGGAGACGATGAGTAGTGAAGTGGCAGAACAGAGGGATAGTCTAGAGTTGGAAGAGGGGGAAATAAATGGTTGGAAGAATGTATCTCAGAAAGCAGGAAGAAGTCCAAAACAGGGTGTCCAGCAGGATCAAATGATCATTGTAACGCCTTCGCGGTTTGCGGCATTGAGTATTTCAAGAGATAGTGGAATAGAATCTGATCAGGAGAAAGAAGATACAGAAGAGGGAGGAGAAGAGGAACCTGTTCAAGATATTACAGATGCATAAATGTTGGAAGATGTACTGAGTGAAAAGAAAAGGGGGAGAAGACAACCTCTTCCAAGATTATCAAAGACGAATCATAGAGTGGTAACATAAACTTCAAATCATATCATAGATATGAAGAGGGGTTCTCGCAAACATCTATAAAATGGCTAGTTTCTTCTGGAATGTGAGAGGTTTCAACAAGCAAACTAAGCAAAGAGTAGTCAAAAATTGGGTGAGGGATCAAAAAATTCTTTTTGGAGGGTTGATAGAAACAAGGGTAAAAGAAAGGAAGGCAATGAAGATAGTTGAAGAAGTATTTGATGGATGGAGTTTTATGTCGAATTATGAGCACAACAGGTTGGGGAGATTGTGGATTGTCTGGAGATCGGAGGTGAGAATGACGCCAGTATATAAGAGTGACCAGCTAATTACTTGTTTAGTAAAATTACCGGGGAATCAGGAGGAGTTTCTCTGCTCTTTCATCTATGCGCTGAATACAATGGAAGAAAGAAAGAGTTTATGGGAAGATTTAAGGCATCATTCTGATGCTCCAATGTTTAGAGGAAGGAAATGGATGCTGATTGGAGATTACAATGAAATTCTAGAAGGAGAGGAACATTCGGGTTTTGAGAATTCACCAAGAATTCCTTTGGGAATGAGGGATTTTCAGGATACTGTAAGACATTGTAGGCTCACAGATATGAGTTATCAAGGGCCACGATTTACTTGGGGAAATAAAAGGGAGGAAGGTTTAATCTGCAAGAAGCTGGACAGAGTATTGATAAATGAGGAGTGGATGCAGAACTGGCATACATACTGTGTTTTTGATTCTGGGGGTTGCTCAGATCACTTGAGGTGCATAATTCATCTAGAGATTGAAGAGAGGAGAAAGAGGAAACCTTTCAAGTTTACTAATGCAATATCGAAGATGCCAGAGTTCAAACCGTTAATAGAGGATCAATGGAAGAATTATGAGAAGTTATTCAACTCAACTTCTGCTATGTTTCGTCTTACGAAGCAGTTAAAAGCTTTGAAGCAGCCACTGAGAGCCCTGAGTAAGATGAAGTTAGGAGATATTTCAAGGAAAACCAGCGAGGCGTATCAGATTTTATGTCAAAAGCAGGGAGAGACGTTAAACAATCCTACTATGGAGGCTATGCGTGCGGAAAATGAAGCAAATACAAGATGGCAACGTTTGGCAGAGCTAGAAGAAGAGTTTCTCAAGCAATGCTCGAAGGTGCACTGGCTTGATGTAGGGGATGGTAATAACAAGTTTTTCCACAACTCAGCAAAGCTTCGAGAAATTAGGAATGCCATCCATGAAATACAGAGAGCGGATGGGTCTCTAGCAAAGACGAATGAAGAGATTAAAGTGGAAGCAAAAAGTTTCTTTGCGGAGTTTATGACAAAGCAACTGGAGGATTTCGAAGGTGTTTCAGTGGATAGACTGAAGGAGTTGTTGGGGTATCAATGTAGTGAGATGGATTGCAGGAAACTTGAGAGAGAAGTCACAAGAGAAGAAATAAAGGAGGTTATATTTCATATGCCGGGTAGTAAGTCTCCAGGGCCAGACGGTTATACATCTGAATTCTTCAAGAAAGCGTGGGAAGTAATTGGAGACGATGTTATAGTGGCAATACAGTCTTTCTTTGTGAAGGGGTTTCTACCAAAGGGAGTAAACTCTACCATATTGGCCTTGATACCAAAGAAGGAGGAATCTAAGATGATGAAAGATTACCGACCCATCTCCTGTTGCAACGTTTTGTATAAGGCTATCTCAAAGATCATAGCAAACAGGTTAAAAGGTGTGCTTCCTAAATTCATTACGTTAAATCAGTCTGCGTTTATAAAGGAAAGGTTGCTTATGGAGAATGTTCTGCTGGCAACAGAACTAGTTAAAGACTATCATCAGGAAGATATTTCTGCTAGATGCGCCATGAAAATAGACATATCAAAGGCGTTTGACTCAGTCCAATGGTCTTTTCTCATCAACACTTTAACGGCCTTGGGTCTCTCGGACAAATTTATCTCCTGGATTTCTCTATGTGTAACCTCGGCTTCCTTCTCAGTGCAAGTCAATGGAGAGTTGGCGGGTTATTTCCAGAGTAAGAGAGGGCTAAGACAAGGCTGTTCGTTGTCACCATACCTGTTTGTTATTTGTATGAACGTTCTGTCAAAAATGTTAGATGAAGCGGCGCATGGAGGTCAAATTGGTTTTCATCCGAAGTGCAAAAACATTGATCTCACACATTTGTGTTTCGCTGATGACCTAATGGTGTTTGCAGATGGAACTCGGAATTCAATTGAAGGAATTCTCAGGGTGTTTGATGCTTTTGACAGAATGAGTGGGTTAAAGATTAGTATGGAAAAGTCCACTCTGTTTATGGCGGGTAATATGCAGAAGAGAGAAGAGATTTTGAGAGATTTTCAGTTTGCTACCGGGTCACTTCCGGTACGTTACTTGGGGCTTCCCTTGTTAACAAAGAGAATGATTGTGCTTGATTATCTCCCACTGATAGAGAAGATCAGGAAAAGAGTGAGTTCGTGGACGGGAAGGTTTCTCTCATATGCGGGACGTTTACAACTTATCAATTCTGTTATTATGAGTTTGACAAATTTCTGGATGGCTGCATTTCGATTACCTAGTGGCTGCATCAAGGAAATTGAGAGACTGTGTTCAAGCTTTCTTTGGTCTGGTCCGGAGCTAAATGGGAGAAAAACTAAAGTTGTATGGAGAGATGTCTGCAGAACAAAACAAGAAGGTGGATTGGGTGTCAGACCTTTAAAAGAGGTCAACTTAGTTTGCTGTCTAAAGTTGCTTTGGAGGATCCTATCAACACGTTCTCTTTGGGTCAATTGGATACAAACTTATCTTATAAGAAAGGGTTCTATTTGGATGATAAAGGAAAACACACAAAGTGGTTCATGGATGTGGAAAAAGCTTCTGAAATGTCGTGAGATTGCAAAAAGTTTATATCAAGTGGAGGTGCGAAATGGAAGGAAAGCTTCTTTTTGGTTTGAAGCTTGGTCTCCAATGGGTCGTCTACAGGAGGTCTTGAGTGGTAGAGGACACATTGATCTGGGCATACGTGCAACAGATATTGTGGAAGCTTGTAAAAATCACAGGAGGAGGCATCATCGAGTTCATATTCTAAATGCAGTGGAGTTGGAAATTGAGAAGATGAAGGAGAAGTGGGTTGATGAGGAAGATGTGTCTCTGTGGAGGAATGAGAAGGGTAGATATAAAGCTGAATTTTTCACTTGTGATACTTGGAAAAATATTCGAGAAAAGCATCTCTGTTACTCATGGCACTCTACTGTATGGTTTAAACATGCTACCCCCAAATATGCGTTTGTCACTTGGATGGTGATGCTAGGGAGGCTTTCCACTGGAGATCGTATAATAACTTGGAATGTCAATGCAGATGGATCGTGTGTTTTGTGTAGACATCCTTTGGAGACTGCAGAGCACCTTTTTTCAAATGTCCTTACTGTATGCAAATATGGGAAGTGCTAATGAAAGGGGTCTTGCAAGGTCAGTTCACGGGAGATTGGGAGAGTTTAATTCAACTCACTACTCTGCGAAGAAGCTGGAGCAAAATCAAACTTTTCGTTACTCGATATATGATGCAAGCTACTGTGCATGCACTTTGGATGGAAAGAAACAGAAGGAAACATGATGAGAAACCTACTCCGAATGAAGTTTTGGTAAGAAGGGTGGATAAGAACATGAGGAATGTTTTTACCATTATGCAGAGGAGAGGCAATAAGGAATTAGCAGGAGGAATGGTTTATTGGTTTAGTACACGATGAAGGGGGTGAGCTTGAACCTTATTTTATAAGTTCTGGTTGGGAAGATCTAGTAGGAATGAGAGCTGGATATCCAGTAGGAGTGAGAGCTGGCTGCCTAGTAGGAGCGAGAGCTAGGTAGAATTGAGAAGGTGGATTTGTGATGAGGAGATCCAGTAGGAGTGAGAGCTGGCTGCCTAGTAGGAGTGAGAGCTAGGTAGATTTGAAAAGGTGGAAAAGGATGAGGAGGTTGATGAGTTAAGGAAAAAGGCTATTCTTCTAGTTGATCTAATCTAAACTTGTATAGAAAATATTAGGAAGGGATACACATAGTTGTAACAAGGTCTTTCTTTTTTGAATTAAATTTAACATTCAATTCAAAAAAAAAAGAATCTCTTCCTTCTTCCACTCGGTGAATCTTCTGCTATAAAAGGTAAAATTGGAACCCGTGAACATCATCCTTTCATTCCACACAACCATAAAAAAATTCTTTTGAGCAAAATGTGAAAGAAGAAGGAAGAGAGGCGTACCTGAGTCTCACTGGAAGAGCCTAAGCTTGATGGTCCAAGTTCGCCACAAAATAAATTGGAAGCTCAGGTCTCGAACCTTGGTTTGGTTGGTCAGATTGTTGTTCTCAAAAAAGTCGACGAGCGTTACAGGTCGGGATTGAAATCCGAGTCAAATCTAGGAAGGAGAGCTTTGATCGATTAAGGAGGTATGAGTGAGATTCGCGAATCTCTCTCTCTCAATCTGACTGAACCGAATATGGATGTGCTTTCCACGGAGATAAAATCGTCGGAGGAATACAAAAAAATTAGCAACTGGGGGCGCATCGAGATCGAGATATTGTTGACCATCCGGTAAGTCGGGGCTTTATAAACATGACAACAAGTCTTGACGGAGTCGCTGAGATGGTCATCGCAACAAAATCTGATAAGGAATAAGAAGCTTGGCTTAATTCAATCTCAGATGGAGACTAAAGATTGTTGGAGATGATAAGATTTGGGGTTCTGTTCGGACCAAAAAGCGGGAACAGATTTGGTGCTAGCATGAGCTTGGAGGTTAACGAAGATGAGGAAAAAATTAGGTATGGAGTTTGTCGGTATGAAGAATAGAGGAGGACAAAGGAGTTTTTGTTTGATTCTTGGTGTCGAAAGAGAAAACAAAATAAGGTTAAAGTTGGTTAGATGGACTGTTAGTGGGCCTCAGCTCTAGCTTTGTTACAGCAGCCCACTCCAAAGTCCACTTCTAGATACATGCACAAAGATAAGTTTGTTATTTTTGTACGTAAAAATAGAAAAATAGGACAGTCATACGAATTTACGAACTAGGTCGTACTTGCATAAAGTACATATATGTTTCTCTTTAAAAGATATTTAAAACCGGTTCACATTTCATCAGATCAAAAGTCTACGAAAATTTTAAAGAAGTGAATATGTCAGTTTTCTTTTTTATCATTAAAATCAAACCAACAAAATATAAAGAAAAACCTCAACAAATAATTGGAAAACATATAAACCAGATATCTATACTATTAAATTAGAATCTCTCATAGGATTCTGCCCTTACCTTTTGAAGTTATTTACCATGACATGTCATTCCTATATTTATGCTTAACGATATTAACTATTTTGAATTTCCTTTTTTGAACAACCTAATTATGATTTTATCTCTACTATAGCAATTAATATTTACCATATATAACATGATTCATATATTCCAACGAAACCCTTTAATAATATGTTGTTATATAATTCAATCTAATTTGACCAAAAAATAATATATATATATATATATATATATATATATAATTCAATCCAACAACTAACATTACGTAATTGTAAACTATATAGGATGACTTTGTTTACTTAATATTATATCACACAATAGTTTTACTTTAATACATTTACCACAACAGTTAACATTACGCAACTATATGTCAAATTTCCTTTGGTTTATTGCTACGGGTCACAAAATATTTATCAAATATACATGGATTGAAAAAATAGATTTATCATTTCTATTATGAACTAATAAACAGATTAATAGTTTTATTAACAAAAAACAATCCCGCGCTTATAAAGCGCGGATCAAAATCTAGTAACAAATTAAACAAAAAAACTTAAGAACAAAAAAAAGAGAAAAAGTTTGTTTTAATATAAACAAAAAGATTTATTCAAATAAATGTGTTAAAAAACTCATGAATTCCAAAACAAAATTAACCATAGATTCGATACTGATAGAATCATATTTATATATTTCCATGGCCTGAAGTAATACAGAAAAATGACAAAATAAATAAAAGTATAAATAAATTAAGATAACCTAAAACAAAACAAATCAATAGATATGCAACACCAAAAGAAATCATAACATGACCATCTCAACAATTTAACTATAAAACCCGTAGATAAATATGTATCTAAATATTGTAAAACCTGTAGATAAACTTTTAAAAACTGCTATATCAGGTTTGTAGAACCTGTCCAAGAGATGGGAGAATCAATTGATCGAAAATTCTAAAAGCATACTCATCTATCAACAAAAACTCTTGTTATCCTAATTTCTAAATCACAATCTCAAATCTATAATATTTATCTACAAAATGATAACTTTCCAAATATAGCCGTTTTTAAAAGTTTATCTACAGGTTTTATAATTAAATGTCCAAGAGATGGGAGAATCTGTATCTAAGCGTTCCCGGTCTTGACTTAAATTGCTCTGTTATTCCTTATGATGCTGATGAACTGCTCTTAAGCTTCATTGACAAGCTTCTCGAGTTTAGCCCTGAGTCAGTTCTGTTTAAAGTCAAGGTTCAGTGCAGAGACACAATGATAGATGGGTTCAGGGATCGGATCGGTATGATGATTGACCGGAGGACACAGCATCTTGATGTTGTGAGCAGTACCCATCGTTTAGAGGACGACAATTTTCATTATCCTATTGTTGATATGATGCCTATGAATCTCTGTTAACTCAAATACTCTCATACCTTCCGACAGAACAATCGGTCCAGACAAGTGTTTTGTCTAAGAGATGGGAGAATGTGTATTTAAGCGTACCCGGTCTTGACTTAGACTGCTCTTCTATTCCTTATTATGCCGATGAAATGCTCTTAAGCTTCTTAACCTTCATTGACAAGCTTCTCGAGTTTAGCCCTGAGCTAAGTCTGTTAAAAGTGAAGATTAAGTGCAGGAACACGATGATAGACGGGTTCAAGGACCGGATCTGTACAATGATTGACCGGGGGATACAGCATCTAGATGTTATGAGCAGTCCAGATTATTATGAGGACACTCTTAGTGATATCTTACCTGTTGTTGACTTCATGCCTATGAATCTCCTCACGAGCAAGACATTGGTTTACTTAAAACTCTCGTCTTCTGGTCTTAGGGATCCTGGTTTTGTTTCCATGCCTTGTCTTAGATTCTTGCATCTTGAACAAGTTAAATGGCTTGTGCATATAGAGAAACTTGTGTCTGGATGTCCTGAGCTCGAGGAGCTGACTTTGGTGAGGGATCTGGATGATGAGTATGCACGTCGGCATGAGGAGTTTATGGCTATGCGGGTGAGGTCTAAGAGCTTGAAGAAGTTTCGTGTGCCGCTTAAGCACAGATGGGATTGCAGTTCGGAAGTGAGATCGATGCACACTTGAGATTGATGCTCCAGGGCTAGAGCATATGAGTCTCGGAGAAGATCATTTTGATAGCGTCGTGGTAAAGAACCTGTCTTGTTTGTTGGTGGTTGAGCTTGATATCAAGTTTGTTGTCAACTTTGGCGAGTTTTTTGATCCGTGGGATGCATCGAAGAGAATTGAAATCAGTGATTTTCTCAATGGGATATCGTGTGTAAGACATATGATCATCTCTGCCAAAATAGTGCAGGTAATATATATATATATATATATATATATATATATTCATACAACAATTCATGGACTTTTTCTTATTCAAAACCTCTCTCACTTGCTTGTATTATATTTATTATATATTCGTGTTGCAGGCCCTTGATCTTTACTCGAAAGTAGGAATGATTCCTAAATTCAACAACTTATCCCGTTTAGAAGCAGTGTTCCATGGCAAGTTATTGCAGTTTCTGCCAACCTTTCTTGAGTGCTGCCCGAATCTGAAACACCTAGTCTTGGTAAAACCATTATTGTCCTTATGTTTTTATGGATATGTGTATTATTAAAAGCTCAGCCTTTTTTTGCGTGCGTGTGTGTGTGTGTTTGCAAAGGTTGTTCATTCAGAGGAGATGGAGGAGGGGAGGGATTGGAACTCACAGATGTGCCACAGTGTGTGTCATCGACCCTTGAGTGTGTTGAGATACAAGAAATACTTGAATTGGAGAAAGGGAAGATGAAAGCAACAAGTTACTTTCTTGGAAACTCAGCAGTACTGAAGAAACTCATTCTGAGCCCCACAGCTTATGATCCTCGAAATGTTGTGGAATCAGAAATATACGACAAGGTTAATAAACTCACAAAACGTTCTACAGGATGTGAAATTATCATTCGAGCCATGGAGGAGGTCGTTATCATTTGATGAGTCTTCTTCTTAGTTCTGGTTGGATTCATTTTGACCATTGGTGCTGATACAAGTTCTTTTCCTTTTTTTTTTTTTTCTTTTCAAAAGTCCTAACCTCAGTTTGTTGGATGTCTTTTAGATAAATGATGATCTTGCATTCTCATAAAATTTCAGTTTGGTTTGGGTTTATGTGTTTTACGTCTATATAAAATCTCCAAAAAATTTAGGTATTATGCAGCTCATTAAAAAAATTAGGTTTTGACCCACACTGAATATTTAATATTTTTTTAATATCTGATTAATTATGTTATTACAAGATGATAAATATTACATAGACAGTCTTATATGTCTTGCTAGAGTTTATAAGCGCTGATTTAAATACAAAAATATTTTAAATAGACATTTTTAAAAAATTAACAAAACATTTGCAGAAAATTTCATCAAAAATATTAAATATTATGTGTTTAAAAGTGCGAGTCAAAATTTAGCTATATATTAAAATTATTAAACTAGTGATCCACGGTCCATTCCCAATTAACCCAACAGTCTGGTTTATTGCTGGGTTGAATTAAAAATATTGATTTAAATATTTTATATTTAAGTATTTTTTATAATATACATTTTTATTCAACTAAATGATATATGATTTTTTATGGTTTAACGTAAGCATTTTTTTCTTGTGAATTATTAATTTTTGGTAAAATATCTCTTCAAATCAAAAAAGTTCATTCAACTTTTGATTTGAATCGTGTGGTCCACATTTGCATCGACCAAATATTACTGTATAATAAATATGGAAATATCAGATGAGTTAACTTGTTAGGCGAAATTAATTTGATTCAATAATGTTTTCTAAATATACCTTAATGAATTTCTAAATGAGGCAAAATAATGCAGTGACATTTTCTATAATCATGAACCTAACTGTTCAATAGATATTGCCTTTTAAAAATCTTACAATTATAATTGCGTTATAAAGTTTTCTCTACAAACATGCAATTTCTAGATTTACGGATCTAATACTTTATAAAATTCAACATTAATAATGGTGATATATAATATTACCATAAAATAGGGTATTTTAATGGTACTATATTGTTAATATTAAATGTGTTAATCTTAAGATTAGTGTATAATCGAATTAATTATATAGTACATTTTTTTAATTTTTTTTTTACGTAGAAGCAAATTGGTACCAACACAATGTTTATGTTTTAATAAGATAGACTGGGTTAAGACCAGCGCAATTGCGCGAGATAAAAATAATTTTTATATATTATTCTTTATTTGGGTTCATTTATGTATTATGTATATAATTAAACTAGAGTAAGCACATAAATATTATTTTCTCTAAAAAATGATAAATTTCCAAAAATAGAATTTTTTAAAAAATACAGCCTATTGATCAAAAATTCTAAAAGAATATTCATTTATCAACAAATAATCTTGTTATCCTAGTTTCTAAATCACAATCTCAAATCTACATTATTTTCCCTAAAAAGTGATAACTTTCCAAAAATAGAAATTTTTAAAAGTTTATTTACAAAACACAACCTATTGATCAAAAATTCAGAAGAGTTTATGGTTATAGATGGGTATGGTTTTACAATTTTGATTAATAGGTTATAATTTTAAAATAAATTTTCCAAAACCTGCTATTTTTGGAAAATTATAATTTTGTCGAGAAATATTGTAGATTTGAGATTTTGATTTAGAAATTAGGATAACAAGAGTTTTTGTTGATAGATGAGTATGCTTTTAGAATTTTTGATCTATAAGTTATAATTTTTAAATAAATTTTCCAAAACTTGTTATTTTTTAACAATTATCATTTTGTTGAGACATCTTGTATATTTGGGATTGTGATTTATAAATTAGAATAACAATAGTTTATGTAGATAGATGAGTACGCTTTTATAATTTTTAATAAATAGTCTATAATTTTTAAATAAATTTTCCAACACCTGCTATTTTTGGAAAGTTATCATTTTGTCGAAAAATATTGTAGATTTGGGATTGTGACTTAGAAACTAGGATAACAAGAGTTTTTTTTTTATAGATGGGTATGCTTTTAGAATTTTTGATCAATGGGCTATATTTTTAAAATAAAATTTTAAAAACTGCTATATTTGGAAAGTTATCATTTTGTAGAAAAATATTGTAGATTTGGGATTGTGATTTAGAAATTAGGATAACAAGAGTTTTTGTTGATAGATGGGTATGTTTTTAGAATTTTTGATCAATAGGTTATAATTATTAAATACATTTTCAAAACCTGCTATTTTTAGAAAGTTATCATTTTGAAGGGAAATATTGTAGATTTGTTATTGTGATTTAGAAATTAGGATTACAAGAGTTTTTGTTGATAGATGGGTATAATTTTAGAAATTTTTGATCAATAAGTTATAATTTTTAGATAAATTTTCCAAAACCTGTAATTTTTAGAAAGTTATCATTTTGTAGTGAAATATTGTTGATTTGGGATTATGATTTAGAAATTAGGATAACAAGAGTTTTTGTTGATAGATGGGCATGCATTTAGAATTTTTGATCCATTGGTAATATTTTTAAAATAAATTTTTAAAACTGCTATATTTGGAAAGTTGTCGTCGTGTAAGTAAATATTTTAAATTTGAGATTGTGATTTAGAAATTAGGATAATAATAGTTTTTGTTGATATATATGCTTTTAGAGTTATTGATCAATATGTTATATCTTGTTATATCTTGGAGATATATTATCTAAAACCATCTATTTTAGGAAAGTTATCAATTTTTTAGAGAAATATTGTAAATTTGAGATTGTGATTTAAAAACTAGGATAACAAGAGTTATTGTTGATAGATGGGTATGCTTTCAGAATTTTTGATCAACATGTTATAATTATTTTAAAAAATTCCAAAACCATCTATTTTTGTAAAGTTGTCATTTTGTAGATAAATATTGCAGATTTAGAATTGTGATTTAGAAATTAGGATAACAAGAGTTTTTGTTGATAGATGTGCATGCTTTAGAAATTTTGATCAATATGATATATCTTGTAGATATATTATCTAAAACCTGTTATTTTAGGAAAATTATCATTTTTGTAGAGAAATATTTTAGATCTGGGATTGTGATTTAAAAATTAGTATAACAAGAGTTTTTGTTGATAGATGGGTATGCTTTTAAAATTTTTGATCAATAGGTTAAATCTTTAAGATAAATTTTCTAAAATCTGTTATTTTAGAAAAGTTATAATTTTTTTAAAGAAATATTGTAGATCTGGGATTGTGATTTAGAAATAAGGATAACAAGAATTTTTATTGACATATGGGCATGCTTTTAATTTTTTTGATCAATATGTTATAATTTTTAAATAAATTTTCCAAAATCTGCTATTTTTGGAAAGTTGTCATGCTATTGATAAATATTGAAGATTTGAAATTGTGATTTAGAAATTATGATAACAAAAGTATTGGGGGGGATTAGGATAACAAGAGTTTATTTAGATAGATTAGTACGCTTTTAAATTTTTTGATAAATAGGCCATAATTTTTAAATAAATTTTCCCACCCTGCTTTTTTTGGAAAGTTATCATTTTGTAGAGAAATATTGTAGATTTGAGATTGTAATTTAGAAACTAGGATAACAATAGTTTATGATAATCGATGGGTATGCTTTTAGATTTTTTGTTCAATAGGCTATATTTTAAAAATGAAATTTTAAAAACTTTTATATTTAGAAAGTTATCATTTTGTTGATTAGAGATTGTGATTTAGAAATTAGGATAATAAGAGTTTTTGTTGATAGATGGATATGCTTTTAGAATTTTCGATCAATTGGTTATACTTTTAAATAAATTTTTCAAAACCTGCTATTTTTGGAAAGTTTTCATTTTTTAGGAAAATATTGTAGATTTGGGATTGTGATTTAGAAATTAGGATAACAAGAGTTTTTGTTGATATATGAGAATGCTTTTAGAGTTTTTGATCAATAGGATATAATTTTTAAATAATCTTTTCAAAACCTGCTATTTTTAGAAAGTTGTCATGTTGTTGATAGATATTGTTGATTTGGGATTGTGATTTAGAAATTAGGACAACAAGAGTTTTGTTGATTGATAGGTATGCTTTTAAAATTTTCGATCTATGTTTTAACAACAATTTTTTATCAATAAGTTATAATGTTTAAATAAAATTTCCAAAACCTACTATTTCAGGAAAGTTATCATTTTTCTAGAGTAATATTATGCGATAGTGATTTAGAAGTTATGATAACAAGAGATTTTATTGATAGATGGGTATGCTCTTAGAATTATTGATTAATAGGTTATATTTTTAAAAACTGCTATATTTGGTAAGTTATCAATTTGTAGGAAAATATTGTAGATTTAGGATTGTGATTTAGAAATTAGGACAACAAGTGGTTTTGTTGATAGAAGGGTATGCTTTTAGAATTTTTTTATCAATAAGATTTAATTTTTAAATAAATATTCCAAAACCTGCAATTTTTAGAAAGTTATCATTTTGTAGAAAAATATTGTAGATTTGAGATTGTGATTTATAAATTAGGATAACAAGAGTTTTTGTTGATAATAGGATAACAAGAGTTTTTGTTGATAGATGGGTATTCTTTTAGAGTTTTGATCAATAGGGTATAGTTTTCAAATAAATTTTCCAAAACCTGCTATTTTTAGAAAGTTATCATGTTGTTGATAAATATTGTTGATTTGAGATTGTGATTTAGAAATTAGGACGAGAAGAGTTTTTGTTGATAGATAGGTACGCTTTTAAAATTTTCGATCTTTTTTTTTAACGAAAATTTTTGATCAATAAGTTATAATGTTTAAATAAAATTTCCAAACGTACTATTTTCGGAAAGTTTGAAATTTTGTAGATTTGGAATAGTGATTTAGAAATTAGGATAACAAGAGTTTTTGGTGATAGATGAGTATGCTTTTAGAATTTTGGATCAATAGGTTATTTTTAAGAAACTGCTAAATTTGGAAAGTTCTCATTTTGTAGAAAAATAATGTAGATTTGGGATTGTGATTTAGAAATTAGGATAACAAGACTTTTTGTTGATAGAAGGTATGCTTTTAGAATTTTTGATCAATAGGTTTTAATTTTTAAATAAATTTTCCAAAACCTGCTATTTTTAGAAAGTTATCATTTTGTAGGAAAATATTGTAAATTTGGGATTGTGGTTTGCAAATTAGGATTACAAGAGTTTTTGTTGATAGATGAGTATTCTTTTAGAGTGTTGATCAATAGGGTATAATTTTTAAATAAATTTTCCAAAACCTGATATTTTTGGAAAGTTATCATTTTATAGATAAATATTGTAGATTCGTGATTATGATTTAGAAATAAGGATAACAAGTGTTTTGTTGATAGATGGGTATGCTTTTAGAGTTTTTGATCGATAGGGTATAATTTTTAAATAAATTTTCCAAAACCTTGTATTTTTAAAAAGTTGTCATGTTGTTGATGAATATTGTTGATTTGGGATTGTGATTTAAAAATTAAGACGAGTATGCTCTTAGAATTTTGATCAATGGGTTATAATTTTTAAATAAAATTTCCAAAACCTGCTATATTGGAATGTGATGATTTTGTAGAGAAATATTGTAGATTTTGGATTGTGATTTAAAAATTAGGATAACAAGAGTTTATGTAGATAGATTAGTACGCTTTTAGAATTTTTGATAAATAGGCTATAATTTTTAAATAAATTTTCCAAAACTAACTAGTTTTGGAAAGTTATCATTTTGTAGAGAAATATTGTAGATTTGAGATTGTGATTTAGAAACTGGGATAACAATAGTTTATGTTGATAGATGGATATGCTTTTAGAATTTTTGATCAATAGGCTATATTTTAAAAATAAATATTGTAGATTTGAGATTATGATTTTGTAGATAAATATTGTAGATTTGAGATTGTGATTTAGAAATTAGGATATTATGAGTTTTTGTTGATAGATGAGTATGCTTTTAGAATTTTCGATCAATTGTGTATAATTTTTAAATAAATTTTCCAAAACCTTCTACTTTTAGAAAGTTTTCATTTTGTTGGAAAATATTGTAGATTTGGGATTGTGATTTAGAAATTATGATAACAAGTGTTTTTGTTAATCGATAGGCATGCTTTTAGAATTTTTGATCAATTTGTTATATTTTAAAATAAATTTTTAAAAGTACTATATTTGGAAAGTTATCATATAGATCAATACTGTAGATTTTGGATTGTGATTTAGAAATTATGATAACAAGAGTTTTTGTTGATAGATAGGTATGCTTTTAGAATTTTTGATCAATATGTTATATCTTGCAGATATATTATCTAAAACCATCTATTTTAGGAAATATAACATTTTCGTAGAGAAATATTCTTGATCTGGAATTGTGATTTAAAAATTAAGATAACAAGAGTTTTTGTTGATAGATGGGTATCCTTTTAGAATTTTTGATCAATAGGTTATAATTTTTAAATAAATTTTTCAAAACCTGCCATTTTTGGAAAGTTACCATTTTGTTGATAAATATTGTAGATTTGGGATAGTGATTTAGAAATTAGGATAACAAGAGCTTTTGTTGATAAATGCGTATGCTTTTAGAATTTTTGATCAATAGGTTATATTTTTAAAATAAAATTTTAGAAACTGCTATATTTGGAAAGTTATCATTTTGTAGAGAAATATTGTAGATTTTGGATTGAGATTTAGAAATTAGGATAACAAGAGCTTTTGTTGATAAATGCGTATGCTTTTAGAATTTTTGATCAATATTTTATAAATAAAATTTCTAAGAAATGCTATTTTTGCAAAGTTATCATTTTTGTAATAAATATTGTAGATTTGAGATTGTGATTTAGAAATTAGGATAACAAGAGTTTTTGTTGATAGATGGGTATGCTTTTAGAATTTTTGATCAATTGGTTATAATTTTTAATTAAATTTTCCAAAACCTGCTATTTCTGGAAAGTTACCATTTTGTTGATAAATATTGTAGATTTAGGATTGAGATTCAAAAATTAGGATAACAAGAGATTTGGTTGATATATGGGCATGCTTTTAGAAGTTTTGATCAATAGGTTATATTTTTAAAATAAACTTTTAAAAATTGATATATTTGGAAAGTTATCATTTTGTAGATAAATATGTAGATTTGGAATTGTGATTTAGAAATTCGGATAACAATAGATTTTGTAGATAAATGGGTATGCTTTTAGAATTTTTGATCAATATTGCGATTTTGTAGGAAAATATTGTAGATTTGGGATTGTGATTTAGAAATTAGAATAACAAGAGATTTTATTGCTACATGGGCATGCTTTTAGAATTTTTGATCAATAGGCTATATTTGTAAAATAAACTTTTAAAAACTGCTATATTTGGAAAGTTATCATTTTGTAGATAAATATTGTATAAAAATTAGGATAACAAGCATTTTTGTTTATAGATGGGTATGCTTTTAGAATTTTTGATCAATTGGTTATAATTTTTAAATATATTTTTCAAAACCTGCTATTTTTAGAAAGTTTTCATTTTTTAGGTAAATATTGCTGATTTGGGATTGTGATTCAGAAATTAGGATAACAAGATTTTTTGTTGATAAATGGGTATGCTTTTAGAAATTTTTGATCAATAGGTTATATTTTTAAAATAAAATTTTAAAAACTGCTATATTTGGAAAGTTATCGTTTTGTAGGGAAATATTGTAGATTTGGGATTGTGATTTAGAAATTAGGATAACAAGAGTTTTTGTTGATAAATGGGTATGCTTTTAGAAATTTTTGATCAATAGGTTATATTTTTAAAATAAAATTTTAAAAACTGCTATATTTGGAAAGTTATCGTTTTGTAGGGAAATATTGTAGATTTGGGATTGTGATTTAGAAATTAGGATAACAAGAGTTTTTGTTGATAAATGGGTATGCTTTTAGAATTTTTGTTAAATCGGTTATATTTTAACTGTTATATTTGGAAAGTTATCATTTTGTAGAAAAATACTGTAGATTTAGGATTGTGATTTAGAATTAGGATAACAAGAGTTTTTGTTGATAGATGGGTATGCTTTTAGAATTTTTGATCAATAGTCTATATTTTAAAAATAAATTTTGAAAAACTGCTATATTTGAAAAGTTATCATTTTGTAGATAAATATTGTAGATTTGAGATTGTGATTTAGAAATTAGGATAACAAGAGTTTCGTTGATAGATGGGTATGATTTTAGAATTTTCGGTCACATGGTTATAATTTTTAAATAAATTTTCCAAAAACTGCTATTTTAAAAAAGTTTTCATTATGTAGAAAAATATTGTAGATTTGGGATTTAGATTCATAAATTAGAATAAAAAGAGTTTTTGTTGATAGATGGACATGCTTTTAGAATTTTTGATCAATAGGTTATATTTTTAAAATAAACTTTTAAAAACTGCTATATTTGGAAAGTTATCATTTTGTAGATAAATATTGTCGATTTGAGATTGTGATTTAGAAATTAGGATAACAAGAGTTTTGTTGACAGATGGGTATGATTTTAGAATTTTCGGTCACTTGGTTATAATTTTTAAATAAATTTTCCAAAAACTGCTATTTTTAGAAAGTCTTCATTATGTAGAAAAATATTGTAGATTTGGGATTTAGATTCATAAATTAGAATAAAAAGAGTTTTTGTTGATAGATGGACATGCTTTTAGAATTTTTGATCAATAGGTTATATTTTTAAAATAAACTTTTAAAAACTGCTATATTTGGAAAGTTATCATTTTGTAGATAAATATTGTCGATTTGAGATTGTGATTTAGAAATTAGGATAACAAGAGTTTTGTAGATAAATGGGTATGCTTTTAGAATTTTTGATCAATATGTTATAATTTTTAAATAAATGTTCCAAAACCTGGTATTTTTAGAAAGCTATCATTTTGTTGATAAATATTGTAGGTTTGAGATTGTGATTTAGAAATTAAGATATGAAGAGTTTTTGTTGATAGACGGGTATGGTTATAGAATTTTCGATCAATTGTTTATAATTTTTAAATAAAGTTTCCAAAACCTGCTATTTTTAGATAATTTCATTTTGTAGGAAAATATTGTAGATTTGGGATTGAGATTTAGAAATTAGGATAACAAGAGTTTCTGTTGATAGATGAGCATGTTTTTAGAATTTTTTATCGATAGGTTATATTTTTAAAATAAACTTTTTAAAACTGCTATATTTGGAAAGTTTTCATTTTGTAGATAAATATTGTAGATTTGGGATTGAGATTTAGAAATTAGGATAACAAGAGTTTCTGTTGATAGATGAGCATGTTTTTAGAATTTTTTATCGATAGGTTATATTTTTAAAATAAACTTTTTAAAACTGCTATATTTGGAAAGTTTTCATTTTGTAGATAAATATTGTAGATTTGAAATTGTGATTTAGAAATTAGGATAACAAGAGTTTTGTAAATAGATGGGTATGCTTTTATAATTTTCGGTCAATTGGATATAATTTTTAAATAAATTTTTCAAAAGCTGCTATTTGTAGAAAGTTTTTCATTATGTAGGAAAATATTGTTTTAGAAATTAGGATAACAAGAGTTTTTGTTGATAGATGGACATGCTTTTAGAATTTTTTATCAATAGGTTATATTTTTAGAATAAACTTTTAAAAACCGCTATATTTGGAAAGTTATCATTTTGTAGATAAATATTGTAGATTTGGGATTGTGATTTAGAAATTAGGATAACAAGAGTTTTTGTAGATAAATGAGTATTCTTTTAGAATTTTTGATCAATAGGTTATAATTTTTAAATAAATGTTCCAAAACCTGGTATTTTTACAAAGTTATCATTTTGTTGATAAATATTGTAGATTTGAGATTGTGATTTTGAAATTAAGATATGAAGAGTTTTTGTTGATAGATGGGTATGGTTATAGAATTTTCGATCAATTGGTTATAATTTTTAAATAAAGTTTCCAAAACCTGCTATTTTTAGAAAATTTTCGTTTTGTAGGAAAATATTGTAGATTTTGGATTGAGATTTAGAAATTAGGATAACAAGAGTTTTTGTTAATAGATGAGCATGCTTTTAGAATTTTTGATCGATAGGTTATATTTTTAAAATAAACTTTTTAAAACGTACTATTTTCGCAAAGTTTGATATTTTGTAGATTTGGAATAGTGATTTAGAAATTAGGATAACAAGAGTTTTGTTGATAGATGGGTATTCTTTTAGAGTGTTGATCAATAGGGTATAATTTTTAAATAAATTTTCCAAAACCTGCTATTTTTAGAAAGTTTTCATTTTGTAGGAAAATATTGTAAATTTGGGATTGTGGTTTACAAATTAGGATAACAAGAGTTTTGTTGATAGATGGGTATTCTTTTAGAGTGTTGATCAATAGGGTATAATTTTTAAATAAATTTTTCAAAACCTGATATTTTTGGAAAGTTATCATTTTATAGATAAATATTGTAGATTTGGGATTGTTATTTAGAAATTAGGATAACAAGAGTTTTTGTTGAAAGATGGGTATGCTTTTAGAATTTTTGATCAATTGATTATAATTTTTAAATAAATTTTCCAAAACCTGTTATTTTTGGAAAGTTACCATTTTGTTTATAAATATTGTAGATTTGGGATAGTGATTTAGAAATTAGGATAACAAAAGCTTTTGTTGATAAATGAGTATGCTTTTAGAATTTTTGATCAATTGGTTATAATTTTTAAATAAATTTTCCAAAACCTGCTATTTTTAGAAAGTTTTCATTTTGTAGAAAAATAATGTAGATTTGGGATTGAGATTTAGAAATTAGGATAATAAGAGTTTTTGTTGATATATGGGCATGCTTTTAGAAGTTTTGATCAATAGGTTATATTTTTAAAATAAACTTTTAAAAACTGATATATTTGGAAAGTTATCATTTTGTAGATAAATATTGTAGATTTGAGATTGTGATTTAGAAATTAGGATAACAAGAGTTTTAGTAGATAAATGGGTATGCTTTTACAATTTTTAATCAATATTGTGATTTAGAAATTAAGATATGAAGAGTTTTTGTTGATAGACGGGTATGCTTTTAGAATTATCTATCAATTGGTTATAATTTTTAAATAAATTTTCCAAAACCTGCTATTTTTAGAAAATATTGTCAATTTGGGATTGAGGTTTAGAAATTAGGATAACACGAGTTTTTGTTGATAGATGGGTATGCTTTTAGAAGTTTTAATCAATAGGTGATACTTTTGAAATAAACTTTTAAAAACTGATATAGTTGGAAAGTTATTTTTAAATATTTTTAAATGTTTTTTCTAAAACCTGCTATTTTTAGAAATTTTTCATTTTGTAGAAAATATTGTAGATTTGGGATTGAGATTTAGAAATTAGGATATCAAGAGTTTTTGTTGATAGATGAGCATGTTTTTAGAATTTTTGATCAATAGGTTATATTTTTAAAATAAACTTTTAAAAACTGCTAGATTTGGAAAGTTATCATTTTGTAGATAAATATTGTAGATTTGAGATTGTGATTTAGAAATTAGGATAACAAGAGTTTTTGTTGATAGATGGGTATGCTTTTAGAATTTTTGATCAATATGTTATATTATGTTATATCTTGAAGATATATTATCAAAAACCAGCTATTTTAGGAAAGTCATTTTTGTAGAGAATTATTGTAAATCTGAGATTGTGATTTAAAATTTCGGATAACAAGAGTTGTTGTTGATAGATAGGTATGCTTTTAGAATTTTCGATCAATTGGTTATAATTTCTTAATAAATTTTCCAAAACCTGCTATTTTTAGAAAATATTGTCAATTTGGGATTGAGGTTTAGAAATTAGGATAACACGAGTTTTTGTTGATAGATGGGTATGCTTTTAGAAGTTTTAATCAATAGGTGATACTTTTGAAATAAACTTTTAAAACTTTAAAAAACTGATATATTTGGAAAGTTATCATTTTGTAGATAAATATTGTTGATTTGGGATTTCGATTTTGAAATTAGGAGAACAAGAGTTTTTATTGATAGATGGGTATGCATATAGAGTTTTTGATCAATAGGTTATAATTTTTAAATAGATTTCCCAAAACTTGTTATTTTTGGAAATTTATCTTTTTGTAGAGAAACATTGTAGATTTATGATTGTGATTTAGAAATTAGGATAAGAAGAGCTTTTGTTGATTGATGGGTATGCTTTTATAATTTTTGATCAATAGGTTATATTTTTAAAATAAAATTTTAAAAACTGCTATATTTGGAAAGTTATCATTTTGTAGATAAATATTGTAGATTTGAGAATATGATTTAAAAATTAGGATAACAAGAGTTTTTGTTGATATATGGGCATGCTTTTAGAAGTTTTGATCAATAGGTTATATTTTTAAAGTAAAATTTTAAAAAATGCTATATTTGGAAAGGTATCAATTTGTTGATAAATATTATAGATTTGGGATAGTGATTTAGAAATGATAACAATAGTTTATGTTGATAGAAGGGTATGGGAATTTTCGATCAATTGGTTATAATTTCTAAATTAATTTTCCACAACCTGATATTTTTATAAAGTTTTCATTTTGTAGGAAAATGTTGTAGATTTGGGATTGAGATTTTGAAATTAGAATAACAAGAGTTTTCGTTGCTAGAAGGGCATGCTTTTAGAGTTTTTGATCAATAGGTTATATTTTTAAAATAAACTTTTAAAAACTGCTATATTTGGAAAGTTATCATTTTGTAGATAAATATTGTAGATTGGATTGTAATTTAAAATTTCGGATAACAAGAGTTTTTGTTGATAGATAGGTATGCGGTAGATGGGTATGCTTTTCGAATTTT
This sequence comes from Brassica oleracea var. oleracea, assembly GCF_000695525.1. NCBI lineage: Eukaryota > Viridiplantae > Streptophyta > Magnoliopsida > Brassicales > Brassicaceae > Brassica > Brassica oleracea. Next base: position 38,332,387 of record NC_027755.1, read on the forward strand.
TGATCAATTGATTATAATTTTTAAATAAATTTTCCAAAACCTGCTATTCTTTAGAAATTTTTCATTTTGTAGGAAAATATTGTAGTTTGGGATTGAGATTTAGAAATTAGGATAACAAGAGTTTTTGTTGATATATGGGCATGCTTGTAGAACTTTTGATCAATAGGTTATATTTTTAAAATAAACTTTTAAAAACTGAAATATTTGGAAAGTTATCATTTTGTAGATAAATATTGTAGATATTAGATTGTGATTAAGAAATTAGGATAACAAGAGTTTTTGTTGATA
>NC_027755.1:38332756-38332954 GCF_000695525.1 Brassica oleracea var. oleracea
ATTTTAAAATTTTCAATCAATTGGTTATAATTTTTAAATAAGTTTTCCAAAATCTGCTATTTTTAGAAAATTTTCATTTAATAGGAAAATATTGTCGATTTGGGATTGAGATTTAGAAATTAGGATAACAAGAGTTTTCGTTGATAGATGGGCATGCTTGTAGAACTTTTGATCAATAGGTTATATTTTTAAAATAAA
>NC_027755.1:38333000-38333282 GCF_000695525.1 Brassica oleracea var. oleracea
ATTGTGATTTAGAAATTAAGATATGAAAAGTTTTTGTTGGTAGATGGGTATGCTTTTAGAATTTTCAATCAACTGGTTATAATTTATAAATAAATTTATTAAAACCTGCTATTTTTAGAAAGTTTTCATTTTGTAGGAAAATATTGTAGATTTGGGATTGAGATTTAGAATTAGGATAACAAGAATTTTTGTTGATAGATTAGCTTTTAAAATTTTTGATTAATAGGTTTTATTTTTAAAATAAACTTTTAAAAACAACTATATTTGGAAAGTTATCATTTC
>NC_027755.1:38333382-38333959 GCF_000695525.1 Brassica oleracea var. oleracea
CATTTTGTAGATAAATATTGTAGATTTGAGATTGTGATTTAGAAATTTAGATATTAAAAGTTTTTGTTGATAGATGGGTATGCTTTTAGAATTTTCAATCAATTGGTTATAATTTATAAATAAATTTATCAAAACGTGCTATTTTTAGAAAGTTTTCATTTTGTAGGAAAATATTGTAGATTTGGGATTGAGATTTAAAATTAGGATAACAAGAATTTTTGTTGATAGATTAGATTTTAAAATTTTTGATTAATAGGTTTTATTGTTAAAATAAACTTTTAAAAACAACTATATTTGGAAAGTTATCATTTCGTAGATAAATTTTGTAGATTTGGGATTGTGATTTAGAAATTAGGAGAACAAGAGTTTTTGTAGATAAATGAGTATGCTTTTACAATTTTTGATCAATATTGTGATTTAGAAATTAAGATATGACGAGTTTTTGTTGATAGATGGGTATGCTTATAGAATTTTTGATCAATTGGTTATAATTTTTAAATAAATTTTCCAAAACCTGCTATTTTTTAGAAATTTTTCATTTTGTAGGAAAATATTGTAGATTTGGGATTGAGATTTA
>NC_027755.1:38336343-38373968 GCF_000695525.1 Brassica oleracea var. oleracea
TGATATATGGGCATGCTTTTAGAAGTTTTGATCAATAGGTTATATTTTTAAAGTAAAATTTTAAAAACTGCTATATTTGGAAATTTATCAATTTGTTGATAAATATTGTAGATTTGGGATAGTGATTTACAAATGATAACAATAGTTTATGTTGATAGAAGGGTATGCTTTTAGAATTTTTGATCAATAGGCTATATTTTTAAAATAAAATTTTAAAAACTATTATATTTGGAAAGTTATCATTTTGTAGATAAGTATTGTAGATATTAGACTGTGATTAAGAAATTAGGATAACAAGAGTTTTTGTTGATAGATGGGTATGCTTTTAGAATTTTTGATCAATAGGCTATATTTTTAAAATAAAATTTTAAAAACTATTATATTTGGAAAGTTATCATTTTTGTAGAGAAATATTGTAAATCTGAGACTGTGATTTTTAATTTCAGATAACAAAAGTTTTTGTTGATAGATGGGAATGCTTTTAGAATTTTCGATCAATTGGTTATAATTTCTTAATAAATTTTCCAAAACCTGTTATTTTTAGAAAATTTTCATTTTGTAGGAAAATATTGTAGATTTGGGATTGAGATTTGGATATTAGGATAACAAGAGTTTTTGTCGCTATATGCTTTTAGAAGTTTTGATCAATAGGTTATATTTTTAAAATAAACTTTTATAAACTGATATATTTGGAAAGTTATCATTTTGTAGATAAATATTGTAGATTTGAGATTGTGATTTAGAAATTAGGATTACAATAGTTTTTGTTGATAGGTTTTTGTTGATATATGAGCATGCTTTTAGAAGTTTTGATCAATAGGTTATATTTTTAAAATAAACTTTTATAAACTGATATATTTGGAAAGTTATCATTTTGTAGATAAATATTGTAGATTTGGGATTGTGATTTAGAAATTAGGATAACAAGATTTTTTGTTGATAAATGGGTATACTTTTAGGAATTTTGATCAATAGGTTATATTTTAAAAATAAACTTTTAAAAACTTCTATATTTGGGAAGTTATCATGTTGTAGATAAATATTGTAGATTTGAGATTGTGATTTAGAAATTAGGATAACAAAAGTTTTTGTTGATTGATGGGTATGCTTTTAGAAGTTTTGATCAATAGGTTATATTTTTAAAATAAACTTTTATAAACTGATATATTTGGAAAGTTATCATTTTGTAGATAAATATTGTAGATTTGAGATTGTGATTTAGAAATTAGGATAACAAGAGTTTTAGTAAATAAATGGATATGCTTTTAGAATTTTTGATCAATATTGTGATTTAGAAATTAAGATATGAAGAGTTTTTGTTGATAGACGGGTATACTTTTAGAATTTTCTATCAATTGGTTATAATTTTAAATGAATGGGTATGCTTTTCAATTTTGGATCAATATTGTGATTTAGAAATTAAGATATGAAGAGTTTTTATTGATAGATGGGTATGCTTTTAGAATTTTTGATCAATTGGTTATAACTTTTAAATAAATTTTCCAAAACTTGCTATTTTTTAGAAATTTTTCATATATTGTAGATTTGGGATTGAGATTTTGAAATTAGGATAACAAGAGTTTTTGTTGATATATGAGCATGCTTTTAGAAGTTTTGATCAATAGGTTATATTTTTAAAATAAACTTTTAAAACTGCTATATTTTGAAAGTTATCTTTTTGTAGATAAATATTGTAGATTTGAGATTGTGATTTAGAAATTAGGATAACAAGAGTTTTTGTAGATAGATGGACATGCTTTTAGAATTTTTGATCAATAGGTTAGAATTTTTAAATAAATTTTCCAAAACCTGGTATTTTTAAAAAGTTATAATTTTGTTGATAAATATTGTAGATTTGAGATTTAAAAATTAACATATGAAGAGTTTTTAGAAAGTTATCATTTTTGTTGATAAATGGGTATGCTTTTAGAATTTTTGATCAATTAGTCATAATTTTTAAATAAATTTTCCAAAACCTGCTATTTTTAGAAAGTTTTCATTTTTTAGGAAAATATTGTAGATTTGGGATTATGATTTAGAAATTAGGATAACAAGATTTTTTGCTGATAAGTGAGCATGGTTTAGAATTTTTGATCAATAGGTTATATTTTTAAAATAAAATTTTAAAACCTGCTATTTTTGGAAAGTTATCAATTTGTTGATAAATATTGTAGATTTGGGATAATGATTTAGAAATGATAACAATAGTATATGTTGATAGAAGGGTATGCTTTTAGAATTTTTGATCAATAGGCTATATTTTTAAAATAAAATTTTTAAAACTGCTATATTTGGAAAGTTATCATTTTGTAGATAAATATTGCAGATATTAGATTGTGGTTAAGAAATTAGGATAATAAGAGTTTTTGTTGATAGATGGGTATGCTCTTAGAATTTTTGATCAGTATGTTATATCATGAAGATATATTATCTAAAACCAGCTATTTTTGGAAAGTTATCATTTTTGTAGAGAAATATTGTAAATCTGAGACTGTGATTTAAAATTTCAGATAACAAGAGTTTTTGTTGATAGATGGGTATGCTTTTAGAATTTTCGATCAATTGGTTATAATTTCTTAATAAATTTTCCAAAACCTGCTATTTTTAGAAAGTTTTCATTTTGTAAGAAAATATTATAGATTTGGGATTGAGATTTAGAAATTAGGATAACAAGAGTTTTTGTCGCTAGATTGGCATGCTTTTAGAATTTTTGAGCAATAGGTTATATTTTTAAAATAAACATTTAAAAACTGCTATATTTGGAAAGTTATTATTTTGTTGATAAATATTGTAGATTTGAGATTGTGATTTAGAAATTAGGATAACAAGAGTTTTTGTCGCTAGATTGGCATGCTTTTAGAATTTTTGAGCAATAGGTTATATTTTTAAAATAAACATTTAAAAACTGCTATATTTGGAAAGTTATTATTTTGTTGATAAATATTGTAGATTTGGGATTGAGATTTATAAATTAGGATAACAAGAGTTTTTTTTGATATATGGGCATGCTTTTAGAAGTTTTGATCAATAGGTTATATTTTTAAAATAAACTTTTAAAAACTGATATATTTGGAAAGTTATCATTTTGTAGATAAATATTGTTGATTTGAGATTTCGATTTAGAAATAAGGATAATAAGAGTTTTTATTGATAGATGGGTATGCTTATTGAATTTTTGATCAGTATGTTATAATGTTTAAATAGATTTCCCAAAACTTGTTATTTTTGGAAATTTATCTTTTTGTAGAAAAACATTGTAGATTTATGATTGTGATTTAGAAATTAGGATAACAAGAGCTTTTGTTGATAGATGGGTATGCTTTTAGAATTTTTGTTCAATAGGCTATATTTTTAAAATAAAATTTTAAGAACTGCTATATTTAGAAAGTTATCAGTTTGTAGATAAATATTGTAGATTTGAGATTGTGATTAAGAATTTAGGATAACAAGAGTTTTTGTTGATAGATGGGTATGTTTTTAAAATTTTCGATCAATATGTTATATCCTGAAGATATATTATCTAAAACCAATTATGTTAGGAAAGTTATCATTTTTGTAGAAAAATATTGTAAATCTGGGATTGTGATTTAAAAACTAGGATAACAAGAGTTTTTGTTGATAGATGAGTATGCTTTTAGAATTTTCGATCAATTGGTTATAATTTCTAAATAAATTTTCCAAAACCTGATATTTTTATAAAGTTTTCATTTTGTAGAAAATATTGTAGAATTGGGATTGAGATCTAGAAATTAGGATAACAAGAGTTTTCGTTGCTAAAAGGGCATGCTTTTAGAGTTTTTGATCAATATGTTATATATTTAAAATAAACTTTTAAAAACTGCTATATTTGGAAAGTTATCACTTTGTAGATAAATATTGTGGATTTGAGATTGTGATTTAGAAATTAGGATAACAAGAGTTTTTGTTGATATATGGGCATGCTTTTAGAAGTTTTGATCAATGGGTTATATTTTTAAAATAAACTTTTAAAAACTGAAATTTTTGGAAAGTTATCATTTTGTAGAAAAATATTGTAGGTTTGAGATTGTGATTTAGAAATTAGGATAACAAGAGTTTTTGTTGATATATGGGCATGCTTTTAGAAGTTTTGATCAATGGGTTATATTTTTAAAATAAACTTTTAAAAACTGCTATATTTGGAAAGTTATCACTTTGTAGATAAATATTGTAGATTTGAGATTGCTATTTAGAAATTAAGATAACAAGAGTTTTTGTTGATAGACGGGTATGCTTTTAAAATTTTCAATCAATTGGTTCTAATTTTTAAATAAATTTTCTAAAACCTGCTATTTTTAGAAAGTTTTCATTTTTTAGGAAATTATTGTAGATTTGGGATTGTGATTTAGAAATTAGGATAACAAGAGTTTTTGTTGATAGATGGGTATGCTTTTAGAATTTTTGATCAATATGCTATATTTTTAAAATGAAATTTTAAAAACTGTTATATTTGAAAAGTTATCATTTTGTAGATAAATATTGTAGATTTGAGATTGTGATTAATAATTTAGGATAATAAGAGCTTTTGTTGATAGATGGGTATGCTTTTAGAATTTTTGATCAATATGCTATATTTTTAAAATGAAATTTTAAAAACTGTTATATTTGAAAAGTTATCATTTTGTAGATAAATATTGTAGATTTGAGATTGTGATTAATAATTTAGGATAATAAGAGCTTTTGTTGATAGATGGGTATGCTTTTAAAATTTTCGATAAATATGTTATATCTTGAAGATATATTATCTAAAACCAATTATGTTAGGAAAATTATCATTTTTGTCGACAAATATTGTAAATCTGGGATTGTGATTTAAAAATTAGGATAACAAGAGTTTTTGTTGATAGATGAGTATGCTTTTAGAATTTTCGATCAATTGATTATAATTTCTTAATAAATTTTTCAAAACCTGATATTTTGATAAAGTTTTCATTTTGTAGGAAATTATTGTAGATTTGGGATTGAGATTTAGAAATTAGGATAACAAGAATTTTTGTTGCTAGAAGGGCATGCTTTTAGAGTTTTTGATCAATAGGTTATATTTTTAAAATAAACTTTTAAAAACTGCTATCTTTGGAAAGTTATCATTTTGTAGATAAATATTGTAGATTTGAGATTGTGATTTAGAAATTAGGATAACAAGAGTTTTTCTTGATAGATGAGTATTCTTTTAGAATTTTTGATCAATTGGTTATAATTTTTTTAAAAAAATTTCAAAACCTGCTATTTTTAGAAAGTTTTCATTTTTTATAAAAATATTGTAGATTTGGGATTGTGATTTAGAAATTAGGATAACAAGATTTTTTGTTGATAAATTAGTATGCTTTTAGAATTTTCGATCAATTGATTATAATTTCTTAATAAATTTTTCAAAACCTGATATTTTGATAAAGTTTTCATTTTGTAGGAAATTATTGTAGATTTGGGATTGAGATTTAGAAATTAGGATAACAAGAATTTTTGTTGCTAGAAGGGCATGCTTTTAGAAGTTTTGATCAATAGGTTATATTTTTAGAATAAACTTTTAAAAACTGCCATTTTTGGAAAGTTATCATTTTGTAGATAAATATTGTAGATTTGAGATTGTGATTTAGAAATTAGGATAACAAGAGTTTTTGTAGATAAATGTGTATGCTTTTAGAATTTTTGATCCATATTGTGATTTAGAAATTAAAATACGAATAGTTTTTGTTGATAGACGGGTATGCTTTTAGAATTTTCTATCAATTGGTTATAATTTTTAAATAAATTTTCAAAAACCTGCTATCTTTAGAAAATTTTCGTTTTGTAGGAAAATATTGTATATTTGAGATTGAGATTTAGAAATTACGATAACAAGAGTTTTTGTTGATAGATGGGCATGCTTTTAGAAGTTTTGATCAATAGGTTATATTTTTAGAATAAACTTTTAAAAACTGCCATTTTTGGAAAGTTATCATTTTGTAGATAAATATTGTAGATTTGAGATTTCTATTTAACAATTAAGATAACAAGAGTTTTTGTTGATAGATGGGTGTGCTTTTAGAATTTTCGATCAATTGGTTATAATTTTTAAATAAATTTTCTAAAACCTGCTATTTTTAGAAATTTTTCATTTTGTAGGAAAATATTGTAGATTTGAGATTTCTATTTAACAATTAAGATAACAAGAGTTTTTGTTGATAGATGGGTGTGCTTTTAGAATTTTCGATCAATTGGTTATAATTTTTAAATAAATTTTCTAAAACCTGCTATTTTTAGAAATTTTTCATTTTGTAGGAAAATATTGTAGATTTGGGATTGAGATTTAGAAATTTGGATAACAAGAGTTTTTGTTGATAGATGAGCATGCTTTTAGAATTTTTGATCAATAGGTTATATTTTTAAAATAAACTTTTAAAAACTGCTATATTTGGAAAGTTATCATTTTGTAGATAAATATTGTAGATTTGGGATTGAGATTTAGAAATTTGGATAACAAGAGTTTTTGTTGATAGATGAGCATGCTTTTAGAATTTTTGATCAATAGGTTATAATTTTTTAATAAATTTTCAAAACCTACTATTTTTAGAAATTTTTCATTTTGTAGGAAAATATTTTAGATTTGGGATTGAGATTTAGAAATTAGGATAACAAGATTTTTTGTTGATAGATGGGCATGCTTTTAGAATTTTTGATCAATATGTTATATTTTTAAAATAAACTTTTAAAAACTGCTATATTTGGAAAGTTATCATTTTGTAGATAAATATTGTGGATTTGAGATTGTGATGTAGAAATTAGGATAACAAGAGTTTTTGTTGATAGATGAGTATGCTTTTAGAATTTTCGATGAATTGGTTATAATTTTTAAATAAATTTTCCAAAACCTGCTATTTTTATAAAGTTTTCATTTTTTAGGAAACTATTGTAGATTTGAGATTGTGATTTAGAAATTAGGATAACAAGATATTTTATTGATAAATGGGTATGCTTTTAGAAATTTTGATCAATAGGTTATATTTTTAAAATAAAATTTTAAAAACTGCTATATTTGGAAAGTTATCATTTTTTAGATAAATATTGTAGATTTAAGATTGTGATTTAGAAATTAGTATAACAAGAGTTTTTGTAGATAAATAGGTATGATTTTAGAAATTTTTATCAATATATTATATATTGTAGATATATTATCTAAAACCATAGATTGAGATTCTAATTTAAAACACCTTTTCATATGTTTCTTTTAGTTTTTGATCAAGGTGCCTTTTCAGATGCTTTTAATTTTGGAAAAATTTGGAAAAATACCTTCATATGAGTTTATATTTTGAAAATTACACTGCTTATTATTGTTTTTGAAAACTACACTTATTTATAGATAAAATGACCAAAATACCCTATTTAAATGTTTATATGTGTTCTAATATTTAATTTTAAAATGTTTAACAAGTAAATCCAACGACAATCAGGTTTTATATTTTTCTTTTCTAAATAATAATCTTAATATCTATATAAAATCTTATTTAAAATTTTATTCATGCGACAATATATTATTATCTTGTTGGAAATCTCTGTCGTCACCGTCATAATGGAGAAAACTTATTAACCCCCACGCGAGAATGTAACCAATTTTTGAACTTTAAGAAAAAAAATTAAGTATCCATAATCTGAAACACAAGCTCGACTAGATCCACTGTTGCTTCCCCAGCAAAATGCTTTTAAATATTTCATCACTATTCAATATACCTGTTCTTAGGATCTTTTCAGAAACAAAAACCAATCAATCATTACAAACTTCTTTAGCAAATACTAATGATCCCTTGAAGATTTTTTTTGTTTTGATATTAGATCAGACACTCGTGAAAACAATCCAGGATATATAAAAACAAACGGTGCATTGATGTATCTCTTTTCTTTTTGTTTCAGTTTATTAATTACTGTAAATTTGTACTTTGATTAGCATGATTACATGGAAGATAGTATGTTTAAGAACTTTGTGCATATGGGCACATAAGAATTCGTGGAGTTGCAGTTAATTTTATGCCATATTTGAACAGTTTTTTAAGTGTGTAGTTTGCCTATTTTTAATGATGGTTGATGAACTTGTAAAACAGTTCAATCTATTTCGTGAAAAATAGACCCCAACAATATTATGTATTTATCTCAAATATAAATTTTGACACACATAAATAATAATAATATTTTTGTATTTACATTTTAGTTATTTAAATTTGTAATATTAGAATCAGGATAAATATGTTTTATCATATACAATAAAGTGTAGTTTTCAAAAAGAAAAAAGAGAATTGTATTTTTCAAATTTCAAATGATAAACAGTGTATATTTCAAATTATCCCTTTAATTTTTAACGACACACCTTTTTACATTCTTTTCTTTTAACTTCTGAACAACAGACCTTTTTAATTAATTAATTAATACATTCATCTTAATTTTTTTATATACACCACCATCATTGTCTATATATAATAGCACGACATGTTTTTTGTTCTCCGCTGACTTCATTACTTTTTATAGGAAAAAAATAATTCAAATGTTGAGCTTAACATATTTTGTTATTGATTTGATTTGTTATTAGTTTATGGTCGGTTTGCCTCCATAATTTATCTCACAATTTATGTGTGATAAAAACTTAAATATATGAGATATATAAAATAATATAATTTTTGAAAATGTAAAATGAAAATATAACTATTAGATATATCTTTTTACTATATTGTTAAAGCAATTTGGAATTTCAGTAAAAAAATTATATATCTGTGAAAGAGCGGATTAGTTTCCTAGTATTGATAATGAAAAAGATGTATTTTTCCTTAAATAGTCGATTATTAGGGCATCTCCAATCCAACATCATTTTTTCCTCTAAAATGAAATAAAAGTAAGTACGAAGTAAATATACTCTAAATCTTATTCTATTTTTCTTTTTATAATAAATTTTACTGCACAAATGGAATAAATTATTTTTTGTTTGTTTATTACTCTATTATGAAATGATAAATGAAGTAGGTTTAAAACATTTTTCTTTAATGAATTTTTCGATGGCAATAAAATGTTTATTTTACTAAAGGAAATATTTAATACTCCAATAAAGACAAACCTTTATTTTTGAAACACTCTTCTGAAGATGGAACCGTAACCGCTTCAAATGTAAAAATACTAAACGATATCGAAAGTTCCATGAATTACAGTCGATTTCCATGAATTTTACAATGACATTTAACATGAAGATTTAACCAATAAAAGAAATATTTATAATATATTCGACGATAAAGACAGCCTTCAATTTCATTTTTGAAACGCTCTCATGGAACCGGAACCGCTTCAACCGTATAAATGCTGAATAATCAGTTCCGTTTTCAGACAAAAAGTTGTCACTTTTCTCTCTCTCTCTCTTTCTCGCTTTCGATCACTCCGGCCGATACAATCCTCCGGCGACTCAAACCCAATCCACGGTGAATTCTTCAGAAACCCCCTACGAATCTTTCGTTTCATTTGTAGTCTAAAGTTTTGTGATTGATTAGAGAAACTCTTTCAATCAAAGATTTCTTTTTTATGCTGTTTGTTGTTTGTTGATGCTCTTAGGGTTTCGTTTGGTGATGTCTGGGCGAGACAGGATCAGCGAATTGCCGGAATGTTTGTTAACTCAAATACTCTCATACCTTCCGACAAATCAATCGGTGCAGACAAGTGTTTTGTCCAAGAGATGGGAGAATCTGTATCTAAGCGTTCCCGGTCTTGACTTAAATTGCTCTGTTATTCCTTATGATGCTGATGAACTGCTCTTAAGCTTCATTGACAAGCTTCTCGAGTTTAGCCCTGAGTCAGTTCTGTTTAAAGTCAAGGTTCAGTGCAGAGACACAATGATAGATGGGTTCAGGGATCGGATCGGTATGATGATTGACCGGAGGACACAGCATCTTGATGTTGTGAGCAGTACCCATCGTTTAGAGGACGACAATTTTCATTATCCTATTGTTGATATGATGCCTATGAATCTCTACACGAGCAAGACATTGGTTTACTTAAAGCTCTCCTCTTCTGGTCTTATGGATCCTGGTTTGGTTTCCCTGCCTTGTCTTAAATTCATGCATCTTGAAGAAGTCAAATGGCGTGTGCATCTGGAGAAGCTTCTCTCAGGGTGTCCTGTTCTCGAGGAGCTGACTTTGGTGAGGGATCTGGAAGATGATTATGCACGTCGGCATGATGAGTTTATGGCTATGCGTGTGAGGTCTCAGAGCTTGAAGAGTTTTCGTGTGCTGCCGCTTAGGAATGGATATGTCGGTTCGATAGTGAATTGCACACTTGAGATTGATGCTCCAGGGCTAGAGTATATGAGTCTTGGAGAAGATCAATTTGATAGCATTGTGGTAAAGAACCTGACTTCTTTGATCATGGTTAACCTTGATATCAAGTTTGTTGTCGGATTCTGGGTGCTTTTTAATACTTGGGACGTATCAAAGAGCAATGAGATCCGTGATTTTCTCAATGGGATAACGAGTGTTAGACATATGATCATCTCTGCCAAAACAGTGCAAACCCTTGATCATTACTCAAAAACAGGAATGATTCCAAAGTTCAACAGCTTATCCCGTTTAGAAGCAGTGTTTCATAGCAAGTTATTGCAGTTTCTGCCAGCCTTTCTTGAGTGTTGCCCCAATCTGAAACACCTAGTCTTGGTAAAACCATTATTGTCCTTATGTTTTTATGGACATGTGTATTATTGAAAACTCAGCAGTTTGTGTTTGTGTGTTGTTTTTGCAGAAGGTTGTTCATTCAGAGGAGATGAAGGAGGGGTTGGAACTCACAGATGTGCCACGGTGTGTGTCATCGACTCTTGAGTGTGTTGAGATACAAGAAAAATTACAATGCGAGGAAGGGAAGATGAAAGCAACCAGTTACTTTCTTGGAAACTCAGCAGTACTGAAGAAATTTATTCTGAGCCCCACAGCTTATGATCCTCGAAATGTTGTGGAATCAGAAATATACGACAAGGTTAATAAACTCACAAAACGTTCTACAGGATGTGAAATTATCATTCGAGCCATGAAGGAGGTCGTTATCATTTGATGAGTCTTCTTCTTAGTTCTGGTTGGATTCATTTTGACCATTGGTGCTGATACAAGTTCTCCATAGTCAGTATGACTCTGCAATCTTCTCTTCCTTTTCTTTTCCAAAAGTCCTAACCTCAGTTTGTTGGATGTCTTTTGGATAAATGATGATCTTGCATTCCCATAAAATTTCAGTTTGGTTACTCTTGGTTTTATATGTTTTAAGTCTATAAAAAAATTAGGTATTATGCAGCTCATTTAAAAAAAATTAGATTTTGAACTGCACAAAATATTTAATATTTTTTAATGTCTAATTAATTATGCTATTACACGACAAAAAATATTACATAGACGAATTGGTATGCAACATTGCAACATATTACACGTTAAGAAATATTTACATAGGTATTATGTTTGATTTTGTCTGATTTTAAATAGACATTTTTAAAAAATTAACAAAACATTTGCAATGTTGTTAATGAAAATTGTATCATAAAATATTAATTATTTCGCACTTAAAAATGCACATAAAAATTTAACTATATTTTAAAATTTATTAAACTATTGACCCACAATCCATTCACGGTTAACCTAATAGTCTGGTTTGTCGGGTTGAATTAAAAATATTGATTTAAATATTTTAAATTTTTATATTTTTATAATATACATTTTTATTCAAATTTACCAAAATGATATATGATGTATGGTTTAACGTAAGCATTTTTTTCTTGTGAATTGTTATTTTTGGTAAAATATTTCTTCAAATCAAATGGTTCATTCAACTTTTGATTTGAATCGTGTGGCCCATATTTGCGTAGACAAAATGTATTTACTTATTAGGCGAAATTAATTTGATTCAAAAATGTTTTCTAAATATACCTTAATGAATTTCTAAATGAGGTAAAAATGCAGTGACATTTTCTATAATCATGAACATAAATGTTCGATAGATATTTGCCTTTTTAAAATCTTACAATAATAATTGCGCTATAAAGTTTTTTTACAAATACGCAATGTCTAGCTTTACGGATCTAAGAGCCGGATTATCGGGATATTTTTTGGGGTTCTTACCAAAAAGTAAGGGATGGCCCCACCGAAATGCCCAAGAATGGTTGCAAAAATGCTGAAATAAGAACCGAGTCTTGCACTGTTCATGAGTCATATTGACACGTGGCTGTCCACGATTAATTTTTTTTTAATTTTTTTTAATTAGATCAAAATAATAATAATAATAAGAATCCCAAATGGATTTTAGCGTTAATCATGCTCTAACGGTTACTTTATAAATTTCAACATTAATAATGATGATATATAATATTACCATAAAAAAAGCTAGTTTTAGGATATGATAGTTAATATTAAATGTGTTAAGCTTAAGATTAGTATATAGTCGAATTAATTATATATATATAGTATACTTTTAAAAAAAAATTACGTAGAAGCAAGTTGGTTCCGACACAATGTTTTTGTTTTAATAAGATAGATATTTTCATATGAATATCTCAATAGAAATTATAACTGAACTATAAATAAAAACATAGAAAATAGAACATATAGCCGTTTGATTAATTCGGTGTGGAAGCGTTAGACCGAATCAAAGCAAATTCAATTCCAGTTAAGACAACTGAGATTGGTTTATCATGGTTTGGTTTGGTCTACAATGACCATTCCTATGCACGCGCTAGAGGATTAAGCCACACAATCGACGTGTTTGTTCGCTACTCTGCATATTTCGTCTTTCACTTATTCCTCTCCACTCCAACGAGCTTACGTGCGTCTCTCCCACCTGCTCCCAACTCCCAAGGATACTCACACTCGTCGTCATCCTCTTGATCGCTCTCCAAAGAAGTTTCGCATCTCTCTCTCCTCCCGCGTCTTTCCCTTACACTTCTCCTTAAACTGTATCCACAGACATCTGCAAAATTTGTTCTTTCTGAAAATTATTTTATGGGTTTCATTTCGTTTCGTTGATTTACGAGTTTACAGTTCTGAGTCTCTCTTTCTTCGCGTTTTGAGCTCTGTAGAAGAGTAAAGACCTCAACTTTTCTGATCTTCTCTTTTAGTTAGCGAAATGTCGTTGGATTTGAGTTAGGGTTTTGTGTTCTGTAGCTCAGTCTCACTAAAGTTGGTGTCTTTATGATCTCCTGGGTTGTTTCTTACTCTGTTCTTTCCAAAGATGTCAACTTTTAGTAAGTTTCTGTAACTGGGTTAGTGAATCTCAGGTTCTGAATGGGTTTTGTGTGTTCTGTAGCTCAGCCTCACTAAAGTTTGTGTCTTTATGATGTTCTCTGTTGTTTTATTACTCTGATCTTTGTAGAAGAGTAAAAACGTCAACTTTTTCATGATCTTCAGGTATAAGGTTCAGTGATTAGTGTGTAATTATGTATTTATACCAAGTTCCTTTGCTTCTTTGTGGTTGCAGGTTGAAATGTATTCAAGAAGAGAGCTGGATGATTTGGAGTACAGATACTACTGTGAGCTGAAAGATGGCACTCGCAAGGTCAAGATCTCTGACTCTCTCTTCAGGTGTCCCTTCTGCTACTTACACCGCAAGCGTGACTACAACTTTGACGACTTGCTTCGCCATGCTTACAACATCAGCGGTAGTTCCCGCACTAAGGATGGCGCTAGACATCTCGCACTTGAGAGATACATGAAGAAGTATCTCCGCCCTCTGGAAAGACCATCATCAGATGTCTCTTCTCTTCCTACAGAGGTGTTAACCGGAAACTGGAAGACTGGTTCTTCAAGTTCTGCTGCAGGGGAAGTGAATAGCAGCGTTGTCAAATCCAGTTCACCACGTATCGCTGAAGCTGAACCTATGTCTGTCTCAGGAGGAGATGATCCTGTACCAAGCGGTGAAGAAAGACAGATGTTTTCTCCTAAACCCAGCTCCTCTTTGAGCAACCAAGACAGTACACACCCTTCCAAGAGAGCTTGCCTCACTGCTGGTGCTAAAGAGAGTGAAAAACCTGTCCAACAGAGTGGTCTCAGCCATGGTGCTCCAAGATATCCTCAGAGGCGTGATCGTTTGGCTGCTCGTAATGATGGTCTGATGTTTGTGCATCCATAGAAAGGGATCTTGGCCAACATCAGTAGAATTTATAATGAGAAATCAGGCAAGTTCGCTGGCGAGAGTGGAAGCAAAATTAGGGGAGAGTTTGTTAGCAAAGGGTTTAACCCCCACAAAGTGGAGCCGCTGTGGAACGGGCGAGTTGGTTTCACAGGTTTTGCTATTGTCTACTTTGGTAAAGACTGGGAAGCTTACAGAAACGCCACCATGTTTGAGAAGCACTTTGAAGTCAATCAGTGTGGGAAGAGAGACTTTGATGCTGCACGTGACCGTGGTGAAGAGCTTTACGGTTGGATAGCGAAAAGGGAGGACTACTACTCGAGAACTGTAGTTGGAGACCACCTCAGGAAGCAAGGGGACTTGGTGACTGTTTCTGGAAAAGAGGCAGAGCAACAAAGAAGGGCATTCACGCTTGTCTCCAACTTGGAAAACACACTCGAGACCAAAAGCACTAACCTTGAAGAGATAGAGAGCAAGTACAAAGAAACCAGTACAGAGCTTCAGAGGAGTATGAAAGAGAAGGATGAAATGATCAACGCTCATAATGAAAGTAATGTTTTTCTCTCTCTTACTTACTGATGAAATTAAATTAGTATTCTGAAGCTTAATTTGTTTTAACTTTGTCAATGTTTAGAGATGAGTAGCATGCAGCAAAAGGCGCGTGATTATTTGGCGAGTGTGAAAAATGAACATGAGAAGGCAGCTCAGCATCTGGAAGCTCAAAGGAAAGAGTTTGAAGAGAGGGAGAGATATCTTGATAAATGTCAAACGCTGAACAAAACTGAGCGACGAAAGCTTCAATGGCAAAAACAGAAGGTAATGTTCAACATCCTTTGTACAAATCCTTTTTTTTTGTTAAAAGTTTGCGCAATGATTTGTGATGAAATCATTTAATTTGTTTGTCAGAACTTAATGGCTACGGAAGAGCAAAACAAAGCGGATGAAGAAATGACGAGATTGGCTAAACAGCAACAGGTATAAGCTTTAAGGCTAATGCTAAGTTGCAGTGTCTCTTCTGATTTGCTGGGCTGTTTGTTTTGGCAGAGGGAGAAAGATGAGTTACGTGAGAGAGTCAAAAAGCTGGAGAAGAAACTGGATGATGAGCTGGCACGGGAGCTGGAGATAGAGAGAATGAGGGGTGGGCTGCAGGTGATGGGACACATGGAAGATCCTGATATGAAGGAAGAGATAGAAAAGACTAAAGAAAAACTCAAGGAGAAAGAAGAGGAATCAGAATACCAAGAGTCACTCTATCAAGCTCTTGTTGTTAAACATGGCTACACTAACGATGAGCTTCAGGATGCTCGCAAGGCGTTGATCAGAGTAAGCAATTCTCATCCTCTCTCGCTGTGTCTTTCTTCCTGTAAGGGGAAGAAGTGCTTTGCCATTTGATGTTATGATACTAACCACGTTTAAGCTATGTGTGCAGTCAATGCAAGAGTTGACCTTACGTGGTCAGATCTCTGTGAAGAGAATGGGAGCATTGGATGAGAAACCATTCCAAAAGCTAGCTAAAGAGAGATATCCAGCAGAAGAAGCTGATGTTGAAGCAGCAACGCTCTGTTCCTTGTGGGACAACCACTTGAGAGACTCGGCTTGGCATCCGATTAAGGTCATCCAAATAGACGGAATCCACAAGGTAACAACAATACAGTACACCTCTTCTTTTCTTGTCTTCTCTCTTAAACAATGCTCTTAGACTGTATACAATTTTTTTTTTTGGCAGGAGGTGTTGAATGAAGAGGATGAGAAGCTGAAGGAACTGAAGAAAGAGCTGGGGGATGAAGTGTTTGAAGCTGTGACACAAGCGCTTATGGAGAGGAACGAGTACAATGGAAGTGGGAGGTACATAGTGCCTGAGCTTTGGAACTTCAAAGAAGGAAGAAAAGCTACTCTCAAAGAAGGTGTGGTTTATCTGATGAACTTGTGGAAGCACCTGAAGCCAAAGCCAAAGCGTAAGTAACAAGAAAAAAAAAAAGAAACTGAAACCGGGTTTGTTGCTGATGGGTTGATACTCGTATATTAAGACTTAAGTGAGTTTTTATGATTTATATTCCACAAGAGTAGAGAGATGGTAATTAAAGTGAGATCTTGGATGCAGATATTTATAATCTAATGTGCTTGGTTTATGACTTCGTTCCCCTGAATTACATATAACAAACAGCTATTTAAAAATGTTTACAATTGTTTTACATCATCTTTAGGCTTGTGGAGATTGTTTCCTGTGTCATGAAGACACAATAAGTAAGAAAATACAGAGTTCCCAAACTAAACCGAACCGAGCCGACTCCAAACCAGAATGTTTTAATTGATTAAAACCGAACCGAATTATGTTTATAACTGTGGTAGTTGCTAGTTTTATAAAAGCATAAGTACAAATCTACAAACAAGTGCATGCCGAAAGCATTAAACACAGTTCTTAAAAGATGTTTCTGATGAAAGTTGGAGCTTAGTGTGACAAGACGTGTTGCACAAGAAAAGAAAAGTACATTATCAGATTTTCAGTGGCGAGTAACTTGAACGAGGTCAAGAGCCATATCGTTGTCTTTAATTATGATCCTCTCAGCTTCTACCTCTTCCGGCAATCCCCAATTGAAGAAGTAAAGTAAATTTAACAACCCTAATTCAACAAGTGTGATTCCCATTGCCATCCCTGGACAGATTCTCCGACCAGAACCAAACGGTAATAGCTCAAAGTTCAATCCCTTGTAATCTACAGAACTGTCGAGAAACCTGTCAGGGTTAAACTCATCAGGGTTTGTCCAGAGTTTTGGATCTCGTGCAATCGCGTAGACATTGATCATGATCTGAGTTTTGGTGGGAATGTCGTAGCCTTGGATCTTGACTTGGGATATTGTCTCTCTTGGGAGCAAAAATGGAACTGCTGGGTGCAATCTGAATACCTCTTTAACCACAAGCTTGAAGTAATGGAGCTTTGAGAGATCTTGTTCTGTGATTCTCTCCTTATTGTCTTCTAGGTTTGTCCGAATCTCGTCTTGGACTTTCTTCATCACTCTAGGGTTTCTGATTAGTTCCGTCATTGCCCATATCATTGTGAAGGCGCTTGTGCTAACCCCTGCAATAAATATGTCCTGGTAATAAAAGATACCGTCAGTCACAAGTCTTTGACAAATCTTTCTCAAAATAGAAACAAAAAACATTACCGAGATCATTCCTTTCAGATGATCCGTGGTGAGCTTGAACGAGTCTCCATCTCTCTCTTGCTCCATCATATCGATCATCACGTTGATTATACCATACCTCTCTCCATCTCTTCTCACAGGCTTAAGATGATCATTGAGAATGTTCTGAAAGAAAGTGTCAAGCTCCGAGAAAACATGATCCAGCCTCTTGTCCTGACCAGAGATCCAGTCCATGAATCTACCGATCCCTCCAGGGAAAAAGTCAGAGAACATAGAAGTCATCTCGAGTATCTCCGACTTGTGCACAAGATCCACGATGCTATCTTCATCTATGAACTCACACTCATGTAGATTTATCCCAAACGCGATCCTACATACAATACTTCCAACTAATGCGTGAAGGGTTCTCTTCAGACTTACCAGAGATCGCTTTGAAGCAGAGTCCATTAGTTTCTTGACCAACAAGTCATTCTCTTCCTCTCTTATATACCTAAAAGAGTGAAACTTTTTTGTGGTGAAGAGCTCGATCACTGAGAGCTTTCGCATCGCCTTCCATTCTTCGCCATAAGGAGCGAATCCGATGTCTTTAAAGTTGTAAGAGATCTTTCTTGTCCCTTCTGTCTCTGGTCGGCTACAACAGTCTAGGTCGTGGATCTTGAGTACTTCCTCCGCTGCTTCTTTAGATGAGATCACCACCACGGGAACGAAGCCAAAACGCATAAGCATCACTGGTCCGTAAGTTTGGGAGAGGTTCCTGGGAGGTAAGTCATGGAGTTGGTGTAAGTTTCCGATGATCGGAAGCTTCTTTGGTCCCGGAGGCAGCTTCCATTTCGAAGATTTGAGATTTTTCAAGAAGATTAAGAAAAGAGGTAAGAGGAAAAGGAGACAGAGGAACATTGCCATTTTCGTTGCTCTGTCTTTTTTTTTTTGTTTCTTCTTTAGGTTTTTGTTATACTAAGTTGAAGAATTTAACAATTTATTTTACAATAAATATGGGTATTTTGCTAATAATTGTAGATGATCCAAAAGTAATCGATTAAAATAAAGAAACCACGCCGACAAAAATAAAAATAAAGAAACCACAACTCTTACGTGTTCTAGAGGTGGATTCATGATTCATGATTGACACGAATCAATCTTTGAATATATAGAAAATCCCAAAACCAATCTTGTACCTAAAGGGTAAAGTCAACTGTTTCTTTCACTAGTGCAAGTTAATTGTATATATTAATATAAAACCATTTTATTTTTTATTACCAAGTGTTAATTATTCGAAAGTTCAGTTTTATACTTTTATAGTTTATTGTAATCTTATTGAGAATTTAATAATCAGATTTTGCATCAAGGCCTTGTTCTACGTTTTCTACAAATGTTGACTAAAAAGCTGACCTTGTCCTTCTAACTAATTATATGTACTTAGAGATTTATAATGAAATTGATAAATAGACGATTATCATAAGGTTTACTATTCTTAATACTTAAAAGGTCACTCTAGTTGATGTAAAAAAAAAGCGTCTCTAGTTTAGAACCAAGCTTAATATAGCACAAACATTTAATAACCCATATCTAAGCCAAAAACCAAATATTTAGTGAAGAACAACTTGAACTAAGTCAAGAGCAACTCCATCTCCGGTGGTGATCTTCTTGGCTGCTTCTTTCTCCGGCAATCCCCAGTCGAAGAAATAAAGCAAGTTTAAAAGTCCAAACTCAACAATGACAATCCCCATCGCCATCCCTGGACAGATTCTCCGACCAGAACCAAACGGTAAAAGCTCAAAGTTTAATCCCCTGTAATCTACTGAACTATCTACAAACCTATCAGGATCAAACTCATCAGGGTTTTTCCACACGTTTGGATCACGTGCTATCGCGTAAGCATTGACCAAGATCTGTGTTTTTTTGGGAATATCATAGCCTTGGATCTTGATGTGAGACATTGTCTCTCTTGGTAACAAAAGTGGAGCTGCTGGGTGTAACCTAAATATCTCCTTGACCATTAGCTTAAAGTAGTGAAGCTGGTTTAGATCTTCTTCTGTGAGACTCTCTTTCTTGTCTCCAAGTGTTGTCCGAATCTCATCTTGTACTTTCTTCATCACTCTAGGGTTTCTGATCAACTCAGTCATTGCCCATATCATTGTGGATGCGCTTGTGCTAACCCCTGCTAGAAATATGTCCTGACATAACACAAAAACATGTTACAAATGAACGTTTTAAATTGTAATAATATTTAGAATCGTTAGTAATATTTCTCAAAGTTTTGTACTATCATAATTATCTATAGTTAAATAAAAGTTAAATTAATATCCTGTTTTTGATTACCGATATCATTCCTTTGAGATGATCTGTGGTGATCTTGAAAGAGTCTTGCTTCCTCATCATATCGATCATCACATCAATAATATCAGACCCCTCTTGTACTCTTCTTCCAGGCTTAAGATGATCATCGAGAACATTCTGAAAGAACGTGTCAAGTTCCGAGAAAGCGTTCTCTAGTCTCTTTGTCTGACCAGTGAACAAATCTATGAGTTCACCGATTCTTCCGGGAAACAAGTCAGAGAACATAGAAGTTCTCGTGAGCAGCTCAGACCTTTGCACAATATCAGCTATACCATCTTCATCGATGAACTCACACTCATGGAGATTCTGCCCTAGCCCGACTCTACAGACAATACTCCCGACTAGCGTATAAAGGGTTTTCTTCAGACTCACCAGAGATTCACTCGAAGCAGATTCAGACAGTTTCTTGACCAACAAGTTATTCTCTTCCTCTCTAACATACCTAAAGGACTGAATCTTTTTCGAGCTGAAGAGCTCCACCACCGAGAGCTTTCTCATGGCCCTCCACTCCTCACCGTAAGGAGCAAACCCGATGTCTTTAGCGTTGTAAGAGATCATTCTGATCCCAGCAGTCTCTGGTCGGTTACAACACTCAAGATCGTGAGTCTTGAGCACATCCTCTGCTGCTTCTTTTGATGAGATCACGACCATGGGGACAAATCCGAAGCGGAGATGCACCACTGGTCCGTACTTTTCGGAGAGGTTCCTACGGTTCCTGGGATGTAGTTCTCCGCGTTGGTGTAAGTTTCCGATGATCGGAAGCTTCGGTGGGCCCGGAGGAAGATTCCATTTCGAGGGTTGAAGTTTTCTCAAGAAGATAAAGATAAGAGGTAAGAGGCAGAGGAAACAGAGAGAGATTGACATGTTCCGTCGTGTCCTGTTTTTGATTCTTTCAGTCTTTTGTATTTTAATTGAAGAGCTTAACCACTACTCCATTATAAAATTGCTAACTTTATCTTATTTATTTGTTTTTCCATTAGATATTTTCATAAAGGGCAATTATTGATTCGTCATACGAGTGTGGGAGTCGCTGTCGGTAATAATCCAACGTAATCGATTAAATAAGTAGTCATTTTGAATTTTGATTACCTGAGAACATTTCCTTTAATGAAAATACCTTTTATATTATATTATTTTACTAATATGTTATTAACATCCCTTAATATTAATTGAGAAACATTACGACATTGTTTTGTAGTCACGTGTCACCATGAAAATAAAATTCATAATTTTTAGAGAAATAAGTTGGTCCATCTTAATTTATATTATATTTTTTATTAAATTAACTACTAAATTGATAAATACTGTACAAAAGAATATGCTCGCACTTTCCTTAAATAAAAGCTACGGAATTGCCTAATATGATTAACGTATATATGACAATTAATGATTATGAATAATAAATATTTGATAATAATTTTGTATCTTATCTCTTTTTTGTTTAATTTTATATTATTAAAAGATATTAAACAACTACATTAACCATATAATAAAAAAATATTTTTTTTCTAATATGTTATATTTTGAATTTTTAAAACGACTATAAATTACTAAAAACGTTAAATGTCTCACACTAAAATTTTGTGATTAATTTTTGGTAATAACCAGATACAAATCATCATAAATCGTATGAATATGAAGTCTCATTTACTAGACATTCATATTATATATTAATATAGTTTAAAATTAAACTATATAACATAGAAAAATACTTAAATATCATAATTTCTAAATTTGTATTGAAAAATATTGAGACCTTAATATTTTAATTTTGAAATTTGCATTCAAAAAATTGCACATTAGAAATTTTGTTTTTATCATATGAGTATGAATTTTTAATAATAAATATTTATATTAAAATATACTATATATCTATGTCCATGTCATTGAAATTTAGTTATATACCATATAAAATAAATAAAATGATTGATTTTGATTTATTTACCAAAGAAGTATCGTAAATAAACAAGACGTATTATTTTGATTTATATCTTTACTATAACTTAATTATATACATAATACGTAAATGAACACATAAATAATAATATAAAAATTATTTTTTATATATAACATTCATTCCGTGCAATTGTGCGGGTCTAGTATATAAAATTAGACAACTCCTACTATTACATGTATCACGAATATTTGGAAATCTTATGAAGGAAAACTCATCCTATTTTCTCTTTTTTTTTTGGTAATTTTATTATATTCTATGGATGAAGTATCTACTGAAAATTCGGTTTGCAATGGAGGTGGTCTAAAAGGTGCAAACTTATAAGTTGTATACCGATCATTTATTAACTAGAGACGTCAAATGGCTCCTTTCATATAAACTGAACCTCATTTAACTTTTTTATAAAACCTGATAAAACTTATTAGTGCACTAGCTATATTGAATTAACAATAATGATGGTGTACTGTTCTATTCCATTTTATTACTGTTGTTATTACTTACAAATATGTTAATTAGTTGTAGCTCTTGTATGTCTTGGTTTATATTTGCTGTCAAGACTCAAAAGTATATTGATCATTTAGAGAGTGAGAAAAACGATCACTACTCGCTAGAAATGGGGAATCAAGTGAAATGGCCTAACTATCAAAGTTGGATTGGTCACGATCATTTAGGACAAGGAGACGGATACTCAACAAAGTGCAAATCTCCGAGTGGTTGGAAGTATATTTTCTTGAATAAGAAGAGGAATACAATACTTTCATGCTACGTACTACGTACGAGTCTACGAAGAAAAATTAAATGACTTAAAAAGAACAAAAAAAAATCACAAAAAGAGTAGATTATTTCATATATTCCCAATATGGTTTTGTTGGCGGTAGATATTGTTCGTATATCTAGACCACCTCACCAACGTAGAGGCAACACTGCCTTAGTAACCGGATAGTGTTTTGCCTCTTCACCGTATTGAGATAATTCTGTTCCCATGCATGCATGTAGCCACTTGGATGGTATATGTAATTCTGTTCAGTCGGCATCTATTGGTCAAACATTATCTAACCTATTATATAATTCAACACTATTTAAGTTTTGAAAAACAGGTTAAATCATGTTTGAACGATGTTATGATGTTAAATAACTTGTTTTATAAAATGGAAAACAAGGTATGAGTATGACCGCAACTTTCTTTAGAAACGAATAAACTTTTATTATTTCTTGATATAGTATCTTTCAAACATCAATTCTTACATAAATACAACAATATCCGTAGAATCTTACCTTTCATGTTCGTGATCTTTCCATGGTATTAAACTTTCTGGACTCCACATCCATAACGTCGAAGGGGTACAAGTTGAAGAGGTACTTTCTTGACAATGGAGAGAGTACCATATTCTTCCATATCAATGTCTCCAATTTTCATCCCATCAGGCAATCCCCAATCGAAAAAGTAAAGCAAATTCATCAATCCTAGCTCAACAGTAGCAGCCCCCATTGGCATCGCCGGACACATCCTTCGACCAGAACCAAATGGTAATAGCTCAAAATGTTGTCCTCTGAAATCTACAGAACTATTAGCAAACCGTTCAGGGATGAAATCTTCAGGGTCGGTCCAACGCTTGGGCACTACAAGAAAAATTGAACATTGTGACTAGATATTATGACAAAAAGTTTGGTCACAATATTGCGACAATTTACATACGGGGTAGTGACTAAATTTTTTTGTCACAAAATCGTGATTATTTTGTCACAAAATCGTGATTATTTTGTCACAATGTTGTGACGAATGTAAAAGTAACAAATGAAACGTTGCTAAAAGTTACAAAAAATGTGACGAAGTGGTTAGTCACAAGTATTGTTACGGAATCGAGACTAGAAGTCGTCCCTACTAGACACGATTTCATGGTTTACATAGTGTCATCCAGGGTGACCAAAAGTTCGTAATCATATCATCTCAACTTGTTACGGGGTTGATGACTTTTAATTTAATCATAATTGTAATATAAAATATTACTATATTCCATCACTATTATAAAAGCGATATTGCTTTAAAATTCAGACTCAAAATTTTATCTTTTCAAATTACTCTCACATCTATAATTGAAACCCCAAACAACTACCCCAAACTCTAATCATTAAATCATAAAGATTAACCTTACACTTTAAGTGATAAATTACAATTGCTATAATATGCGTAAAACTAATATCTAACACTCATACAAAATTATAACATTATAATCTAAACTTTAACTTCATACTTTATATCTGAACCTCAAAATGTATTCTCCAAACTCCAAACCCTAAATAATAAAGATAACCCTCGACACTTTAAATCATTGAAGTTAAAATCATAATAACCAAAATATAATCACTAATTATATATAAAAATATTTAATAAATTTACATATAAAATTTAATAAATTTAGTTAAAAAATATAAATTGAATTCACTACGTATAATATTAATAACCACCAAATTTAATATTTTATAAATCCTAACACCAAACATTAAAACAAACTTAAAATCGTATACCCTAAACTCCAAATTCTATATCCTAACTCTATATACTTGAACTTATAACTTTAAGTCATATAAATTAAATCACAAATCCTTTTAACAAACCTTAACTTTAAACATGTACATGAAACCCTATACCC
The DNA here is from genome assembly GCF_000695525.1 of Brassica oleracea var. oleracea. NCBI lineage: Eukaryota > Viridiplantae > Streptophyta > Magnoliopsida > Brassicales > Brassicaceae > Brassica > Brassica oleracea. Next base: position 38,360,544 of record NC_027755.1, read on the forward strand.
TAAACTCTAAATCATAAATTATGTCTTAATCTTTAAAAAATATCATACAATTTTAAATATTAAACTATTACACCAACATATAACCATTGATTAAGAATATTTTCATTAAAAAAAACATATAACCATTGAATACGTACACAAAATTAATCTATCTCTATCAAGAAAATCAATTAATTAAACTACAAAACCAAAACTTAAACAAAACTAAATAACCATGTTTTGGTTTTGGCTCCAAATTATTTGGAATTGACATTAAATATTTTAGGTTTCCCACGTCAAAAAAAAAGGTTTCCCATGTTTTGAGAATATGCTCTATCTCATAACCCTATTCGACTCTTATTTGGCGTAGCCTCCATCTACTCTTTTCTCTCTTTCTCTAGCAAATCAACAATCCTTTCAGATTCTTCTTTTTTATTCAGTTCATCCATTTGATTCTAACTCCCTCTTATGTTCTTCTCCCTGAACATCTCTTTCTTTATTTTTATCTCTCAGCGATTTTTAGGATTCAGATTTCAAAGCTCTTTTCACTCACTAATGGTCGAAACTTTTACCCTACTGCTTCTCAACGACTCCAAGGATCTGTAATGCCAATGGAATTTACTAGCTAGTCGAGTATGTATCTCTCTCAGTTCCATTTCTTTTTCGATTTAATATGTTACTTTTTCAGATTCTAGTTTGGTTCATTTGATTTTATCTGATGTTAGATTTCGGATTCAGATGCAGATACAACCACTACTTTGTAGTAGATCTGACCACTACAGTGTTAAAGGCTTTCATCGGGAGTATATGAACAGCCAATGATGATGGCGGAGGTGTAGACAAGGGCGGAAGGAGAAGGAGGTAGTGGTGTAGGTGACCAGGAGTATACGAATCTCGTTTGGTTGCTGTGGTTTGACGGAGGCAAAGGAGGTGGTGGTGTAGGAGACCAGTTTACCCTAATTTGCTTTGCTTTGGTTTGTATCATATTTGGTTTCTAATACCAGCTTAATTTTTGTAACCAGTTAACCGATATGTAGTTTGGGATGTCAATAAAATATATTCTAATTACAAATTTCTTTTTTATTTTAATTAAATTTTCTTTTAACATGAATTAGCTTTTATTTAATTTATTTAAACTAATTAGTTTTATAAATAGAATTAAAACATATAAAAGCCACGCAATAACTATAATTTATTTGGTAAGTATTTGTTAATTGCCACAAATACGAAGTGACTACTTAGTTATAAAATGTAACAGATGTGTGACAGAAATATTGTCACAAATTGTCTCGTACTTACTAACGTATTTGTGCGTAGCACTTTGTGTCAGTTTTGTGACTACTTTATCTAGTAACAGTTTGTAACAAAACTGATACTATTGTAATTGTCTCTATAGTTGTGACATTTTTATGACTAAGTTGAATTTGTGACGACTTTATTGTGACCTTTCAGAAACCGTCACATATCGGTCACAATAGATAATTTGTGACAAATTATTTGTATATTGTGACTAAAAACATTGTCACAATATCCATTTATTCTTGTAGTGGGGGTCACGTCCTATTGTCCATACATTAACTTGGATTTGCGTCTTCGGGGGAATATCATAGCCGTTGATCTTGATGTGAGACATTGTTTCTCTTGGTACTATAAACGGAAGTGGTGGATGTAATCTGAATGTTTCCTTGATAATGAGATTCAAGTATTCAACTTTGCCTAGATCATCTTCATTGATTCTTTCCCTTTTGGCTCCCAAGGTGGTTCGAATATTCTCTTGAGCTTTCTTCAACACTCTTGGGTTTCTAACGAGTTCTGTCATCGCCCAAATCATTGTTATAGAGCTTGTATCTATCCCCGCAAGAAACACATCCTAAAAAATCACATAACAAACATAAAAAAAATCTTATATAATATACTAGTTTTTTACCTAATCAAGTGGGTACATGACAATTATTTAAAAAATTTACCATGACGATTGCCTTGAGATTATCCATACTAGGCTTGAATGAATCTGCATCCTCTTTATCAATCATATCTAACAACAAGGAAACAATATCCTTATTTTTCCGTCCTTCTGGCTTCAAGTGATCATCAATCACATGCTGGTAAAAAGCATCAAGCTCTTTAAAGGCTCTGTTGATCTTCTTGTTTCTTCGCAAAAACCAGTCTAAGAATCTTCCAACCCCACCAGGGAAGAAGTCAGAGAAAGTGAAAGTCCCTAGAGCTACCGCTGCCTCGGTTACAAGCTCTTCAATCCTTTCTTGATCGATAACGAAGCCGTCCACGTGGAAGTTCTGTCCTAAAGCTACTCTACAAATGATGCTCGCGCGCGGTGAGTGAAAAGAAGGTTTTGCTCAAATCTACAGGAGATTGTGTCAAAGCAGATTCGGTTACCTTCTTCACCACGTAATCTACCTCTTCCTCTCTTATATACCTAAATGACTGAACCTTCTTAAGGCTTAAAAGCTCGATAACCGCGATTTTTCGCATTTCACGCCAGTAAGCACCGTATGGCGAGAATGAGATGTCTTTAAAGCCGTAAGAGAGTTTTCCTGTCCCGACCGTCTTTGGTCGACTGCAACATTCCAAGTCGTGAGTTTTGAGAACCGCTTCCGCTGCTTCACTCGATGAGATGACAACCACTGGAACAAAGCCGAGACGTAGAAGCATCACTGGTCCGTATCTGAGTGAGAGGTTATGAAAACATCTGTGAGGCAATCCTGAGAGATGATGCAAGTTCCCAATGATGGGAAGACTTGAAGGGCTTGGAGGAAGATTAAATTTTGAGTTTTTAAACTTCTTAAGAAAGATGGATGATACAAGAGTAAGAAGCGAAACCATTAAGAAACAGAGCAAAATCTCCATTTTTTCTTTCTTTCTAAGCTATGGTTCTTGGAGAGATGAGTGTATAACTTCAACGTGTCTTGTGTATATAATATAGTGCCACTAGATAGATGACCTAACCGACACGTTAGGTCTACAAAATCAAGTGGTTGAAAGTTGCTAAATTTGTGGAAATTATCTTCTTCAGCATTATAAATGACACAAAAGTCTAATCCATTAGAATTGGTTATGAGATATGATTGGTTGTTTGGATAATATGGCACTGGTTGATTGGACGGTGTATGAGCCAGGCTTCTTCTGCTATTCGATTATTAAAATATCCAATGATTTAACACAAAACTTGTTAAAGAATAAGTCTTCCTTCGACGTAGACTGATGTGCAAGTTTCATTCTTTTGGTTATAGAATTCATTGTTCCTAAATATTTATTATCTATTTTCAGGTTCAGTCCAAAAAAAGAAAGAAAATGTATTTTCAGTTTGTTTTTTTTAGTGGGAAAATGCTACGCTGAACATATATATTTTGTGGCTGTTTCTTGAAGAGATGAAGTGAAAGGACGTTTATGACGACATATTATTGCAAGTTGCAGTAGAAGCATAATCACTATCTTCTTTGGAATCATGAATGCGACTGGTGGCGGATCCAGACCGATTATTTGACGGGGCACATAACTAATAGATATAATAAATAATATTAAATTAATTTATATAAAGTAAATAACAATATATTTAAAATTATTATAAACTATTAATCATTAAAAATTAACTAAAAACTGCAAAGAAAATAATAAAATTTAATGTAGTTCAACTCAGAACAAATTTTATAAAATAATTTTATAATTATTAATTGTTTTACAAATGTAACTAATCTCAACAGCATACTGTTACAATTAGAATTAATAAGAATATATATAAAAATTAGTCTTCAAATTTACACATACATAACAGCATATCAACATACATAACATTTTATAGTCATCATATCATAAGGAACTAAACTCTAAAATATTAAATAAAAATGAATTGATTAATTAGTTTTATTTCTTTATTAGCAATTGCTAATGTCTACTACTAAAATACGAACTTAAAATGTGCTAAAAAGTTGAAATCTAAAATGAAATATAAATTACAATAGAAAGAACTATGAAAAGACAAACAAAGAAAGGCAAAATATGGTAACAGAAAAATAATCATATAAGTAAAAAGCAACGAGGTAGTCAAAAAAAAAAAAAAAAAAAAAAGAAGCAAAATATGGATGCAGAATTACCACTTTGGTTTACAAAGTAAATATGAATCTGTAAATGTTTGATGTCAACAAAAAAAAAAAAAAAGGCAAATTATGGTAACAGAAATATAATAATATTAACAATAGCTTTGAACAAAGATATTGTACGTGTCAAAAAGACATTAATTGTACAGCAAGAGGATATAATCATATAAGTAAAAAGCAACGAGGTGGATTCGAACACTGTAATAAACTCGATATAACCGGTACATGTTCACCGGTTGTTCCACGATCATCATAATGACACGCCTAACTAAGTAGTATTTATAAAGTAGTCGGAGGCACGTGCCTCCGTTCGTTATACTGTAAATCCGCCCCTGAATGCGACAAAAGCATAATCATATTAGCCGCCAAAAAATGACTTGTGGTCCAAACATCACTTATTTGTTAGAATTGAAAACATCAAACGTTTGACAAAGATTCATTTTTCTATGTCTTCTGTTCTTTTATGTTATCCTCTCGTATTTTTTGTCTGCGTTTTGTAGTTATGATGATCTATTTTGATCAGTATTGGATCATATCTTATAACTGACCTGCAGATCCGACGAATACTACGTCAGTGTAGCACTGTGTGTTTGTCTACTCGGGCTTTTATATGGATTCTGACCAAAAATTTTAAAAGTTTTTGGTACTTGGTGGAACGGCGGTCTTCTCGTTAAATTTTGGATCCTTGTGGAATGACAGTTTTGGTGTTTGATTGATTTGCTTAACCTCTTCAACGTTTCGGTGGCAGAGTGAAAATGGTAAGAGATCAAAGATCAAAAGCCCTCTGACTCGTCATGTTCCCCTTAGCTGCAATAACTACTCAGTAAGGAAGCTGATCAGTAAAGTTTACGCTTTGAAAATTAGTACAAAAACTAGTATGTTGGTTGGTACTATCTCAATCTTTAGCGAATTCTCTTTTTAAACTCTTTTGAGCTTTTATGTCACGATTTTTTATAGTTTAGTTCTAGCGAGTTGTTTGAACTTTGCCTTCTTATTCTTATGGCTCGAAAGTAAACAATATTAAAAAAAGATTCAGGAATAAGTTATGAGAAATACTTCAGGATAGCACTAAAAATTTTTTCGTCACAAATATAGACTATAAGGATCAAAATGACCAAAATGTTTCATTAAAGAGGTAATACATTTATACCCATAGGGTTAACTAATTCAAACCTTAGGTTTTAGAGTCAAGGAGTGGGATTTGAGATTGAGATTTAAAATTTTATAAAATAAAAAATAAATATTAAAAATTTGAAAATAAAAATTTAAAAAATAGTTTCAAAAAGTATTTTCGAATTACAAAAAGAAAATTTCAAAAAAAAAAATCAAAAAAAAAATTCAAAAAAAAAAATTTATAAAAAAGTTCGAATTTGAAAATATATAATCTAAAACTATAAAAAGAAAATTTAATTTTTTTTATTTTTTTATTTTTTATATATCTAGGGTATTAGGGTCTTTTTACCTATTAAATAAAATATTTTGATCATTTTCGTCCTTGTAATTTATTTTTGTGACCAAACTTTGAAAATTGTCTATATAGGAGAATTGACCGTAAGTTATTGTCGACTATACTATTACAGTTGGGTTTGGTCGTGCCGGTTTTGCCTATATAGATTGCACATTAATCATCTAGATGTAAAGAATTAGAAAGTATTTAGATGTGAACTTACGTTCATGAACTGATATTTTTCAACCAAATATTTTCTTTATAATTATTCAACTTATGTTCCTAATTTCACGGTTGAAACAAAGACTGAAGAGTTGAAAAAGCTGTTTGAACAAAGTAAAGAGAATATGTGTTTGCAGAAAATAAAAAGGAGAATCTTAATAGAGTGAACACCAGAGCTTAAGCTAAAGAAAGGGAGTGAATTGATTAGGAAGTAAAAGAAAGTCTTAGTTTTACTCGGCAGCTGCTTCCTCCATGACCTGTTCCGCAATGGCTGGTGGCACGGGGTAGTAGTGATAGTGTAGCTCCCCAACATCGTCTCCTGACAGTTTCGTCCATCCATTAGGACCCACGTGGTACACTGATCACACGAGAAGAGACAAAATCTTATTTTATGAGCCAAAAATTCAGTATCTAGAAAATTTAGCATCACATCTGAGGCTACTTACCGCTAGCAACACCACCACTGGCTCCATCACGGAATGTCGCATGATAGATTGATCTCCTTGCCAACTCGGAAGCTTCTTCAACTGACATATCGAACTTGTATCTAATGATAGAAGCAAGATTAGAATATGGTTTTAGCTATTGGGATTGGAACAAAAGAGATGAACATGTTCTTACCCGCTGTCTAGTACACCGTAAGCGTATGGCGAACCAGAACCAACTGAAAACCTGTCTCCCTTGAGTCTTCCTCCTTCGTTGTCGACATAGTATAGTCCAGGACCCTATCCAAGGAGAAGTTAGATTCTCAAGGGTGAGAAAAAAGAAATAGATGAACATATGAAGTTGGTTTCACTGACAGTTTCGTCCCATCCAGCAATCATGGTGCCGACGGAAAGTCCCATTCCACGGTATGAGTAGAGCATGTTTGCGAGAAGTTTTGAAGCTCCGGAAACAGAGATTCTCCTCTTGTTTGCCAGTTCATGTAGACGGCACTTGGATAGACAAATAAATCAAGAGATTAGCCACAGTTTCAACAGATGAAAACCAACATACAGCATAGGTAAACGAAATCAACATGCCAAAATATTCTAAACAAAAGCTGAGTTATACCCACTCAAATGTAAAGCATCACTTTGCAGTTTGCATCATGAACCTTGATCTTACTAAGCTTTTTTTTTTTTTTTGAAACACATCTTACTAAGCTTTTATAGTCATCAATTAAAGTTATTTTGTTATTCGGTATCTTAGTACAACAAAGGTAACTGAAGTACTACTACTTACAACAATGTTTAGTTCCAGAACAAGGATGCTAAAGCCATTAACTATGTGATAGAAAATGCATGCATTAACCTAAAGAGATTCATATAATTTCAAGGTCACCATAATACAACCAAAACCTTTCCAATTATCACTTAAAATGAAGATAAGTCGCAAGATCTAAACATCAGTTCACACAGCAAAGGAAAAACAAACAGAGATAGGTACCTTAATTCCAAGATTCCTGTGCCAGAATTGGCAGTCAGCAGCTCCTCCAGCCATTGTACCAAGCATATAAGGATTGATCTCAATAATCTTCTTCACAGATTGTGAGGCTAAATACAGAAAACGCATAAGAGACATCAGTAGCAATAATACAAACGCTTCCTTTGCTATACTGCCCTCACTATCATTGGCCAACAGAATGTAAATTCTAAGATTTACTTAACAATCCATCTCAAAACTAAGCCAACAAGAAGCTAACTTAATCTTTTACCAGAGTCAACTATACGAAAAGCAAAGATATAAACTAAAGAGTAAAGTGAAGAAAGAGAACATACAGATATATCCACCCATGCTAGCACGAGAATCAGCAGCAACCATGACACCTTCTTTGAAGATAAAAGCGAGTGTCGTTGTTCCTTTCGCAGGCTTCACCATCTGTACTGCTTCTTTCTGAAACCCATCAAACTGAAACCCCACACCAAAAGCAAATCACCAACATTGCTTCTCCTAAGAACCCAAAACAATTTCATCAAATCACCAAAAGGAAAAACTCACATCTGTAGTCCGGGGAAGATCAAACGAGGGCACCGTAGAAAACCCATCAAGCATATCGTTGCTCGAGCCGAATCCAATCGTAGGCATGGATGTCTCGAACCCACTAGTATCAAGCTTCATTGTTAAAACCCTACAGAATACAAGTTCCAATCGATTATAGGAGACGCTATGTAAAGTTTAAAGTTAATCTAGCGTGAGATAAACCAACCCAGAAGTCAAGTAAAGAGCTTTCCTCTAAAAAAAAACTCAAATCAGATCTAGCTCGAGATATAAACCCTAAGCCTTCATCGTTTTAAAAGAAAAATCAACGATACTACAGCTCGATTAAGGATCGTAAACGTACCTTGTCGAAGAAAATAAATCAAATTGAGAGAAAGAAGGGTTAAGCGAGAAGAAGAAGATGACTGACGAACGAAGACGAGAAAAAGGAATAGATCGTTTCTTGAGCACCGGGCAAACCACGGAGGAGCTAACTGGGCCGTGATGGGCCATCTAATTATTGTGCTATTAAGTAATTGGGCCGTTTACTTGTTTCTTAAAATAGTTTAACAAAGAAACCTCTTTGTGAACTAGAGTCTTAGCTCCAACATTTAATATGAGGCTTTACTTAAATAGGCTTGTAACAAGGTCCATTATGTACCCTATTTAAATCCTCCATTTAAAAACCTCTTTCCGAACTAGAGTGTTAGGTTTGGTCTTTAATCTTTTCTCGCTTTCTCCTTCTCTCCTCCGTCTTGGGGAACACAGACAGGGGGGGTTTAAGGATTCCGGAAAGGTCAAAACTTTTAGCGAAAGATCATCCTCTTCCTCTCTGAAACTCGTCTACAATGGCGGAAGAGACGGTGAGGATTCGTCTGGTCTTTGAGAATCAACGGATTCTGAGCAAGTACCAGAAGAAGCAAGGGCTAAAGAGGAGCTGGGCTGTTCTGAATCCTAAATATCACCGAACAGTTTCAGAGTTTTCTAATCATATCCTCTACACATTTAGCCTCTTCGAAGCTTGTCCTCATGGCCTCTCTCTATACGTACGCCTGCTTCTCTGTGTGCCCTAGTGTTCAATGTCAGACTTACATTCACTTATGGGAAGCTTTTATCTTTGATTTGATTTTTCAGATGGATGGGTTCGTTTTGCCGCCGTTCGAGTCGAGCTGTGTGTTAAAGGATAAAGATATCGTTTGGTCAGTTTCACCATGTTTAGGTCTTGTAATGCATTTTTTGGTGTTAAAGTTTTCGTTTTTGTTTTGTAGTGTTAAGAGAAAGAAGGAGCCTTTGTTGGAGATTGTTGGGGAAGACAGTGAGGAGAATGTTTGTGCTGCTATTGAGATTGAAGAGAGGAGGGCTCGGATATGTCCTGATGCGGTGCTTATTGGTAATGAGGAAACTGGAGGATATGAAAGTGAGTCTGAGGAAGAGGAAGAGATTGTGGCGGAGAAGAAGACTTCAAAGAAACGTAAAGCTTCGAGCAAAAGCCTAAGTTCTAAGTAGGATCTTGACCAGAACGACTCTTACTCACCTGTATGTGTGTTAGTTGTTATTCACGTTTGATGATTTTTGTAGGAGGAAGAAGTGTAAGTTAGCTACTACTGAAGAAACTCCACTGGAAAGAGAAGACGCAGCTGTTGTAAACAAAAGCGATGATGTAAAGAAGAAGAAGAGGAAAACAATAGATGTACAGAGAGATGAAAATGATGAACAGAATGATGCTAACGCAAAGTCTATGACCATGACCAAGTCAAAGAAGTAAGTGTTGTGAAAACTTGTTTGAAACTCATGAATTATTTCTCACTGGTTGTTTCTCCATTGCCTTGCTTTCAAATTTCAGGTCCTCGCTTCAAGAAGAGAGCAATGAGCCTGACGAGCTGTGCGACATGTCTGCTGAAACTAAAAAGGTTCGAGTTTACTTCATTGTCTCTCTAGCAACTGGAAGATCATATCATGTCTTGTGTTTGTTTCTTATATTATGAAAGATTGAACAATGTAGATGCAGGGATTTGCTTGTTTTATATGCTCCATTAGCGTCCTATCGTATCCTTCTTTGCGACAATGAATGTGAAGCTAACTCTTCCTTATATTAATTTAAGACACCTAGTAGAAGTGCTCGGCGTAAAAAGACTAAACGGCAATGGTTGAGAGAAAAGACAAAACAAGAGAAGGAAGAGGTTTGTCTTTAGATACTTCAATGATAAGACACATGTATCTATCACTCCTTTAAGCAACACTGATATCTTCTTTCTTGTTATACAATTTGCAGCTTCAACAGAACCAGATGCAGATGGTTGTAGCACCCAGCCAAAAACCAGCTATCACTATCACTATAGACCACCAAGAAACCGAGGAAAATCACTCTGAAGCTCTCGAAAAGCAGCAGCCAGATGAACAAGGTGATGGCGTTGGGGATGAAGTGGTTCCTGTTGAAGTGAGGCCAGGCCACATTCGTTTCAAGCCACTCGGTAAATTATTATTATACTGAACTCTCGTGCATTCTTGTGGCTCCTAACCGTTTCTAGCTTACTTTTCAGATGAATCAGATGAAGCTTCCCCTGAAACTGAACCTCCTGCGGTATGACTTACCCCTACCTTTGTTTCTTTAAGCTTTTGATGAATCTGAAATCTTTAATGATCATATGACTTGATAATGTTTAGGAAAATTTCTTGTGGAACGGAAACATGACGAAGAAGAAAGGCCAAAAATGGGGTACTGAGAAGACAGGATTTTCCAAACGATATGCTTGGGATTTGAATGATACTTATCATCAGACACAGCCCGCTGAGGCAGAGACACTTGCTAACGGTCAGATCGACTATGAACAGCTTGTGGCTTACACTGGCTCAGTAAAGGTTTGCTTAAATAGTATTCACCTTGAGTTATAGATTCAACATTTTTGTTCTCCTCATTCATGATTTGTTAAATGTTTCAGAAAGGAGATATTATTGCGTACCGCCTCATTGAGCTAACATCATCTTGGACTCCTGAAGTTTCCTCCTTCCGAGTAAAGTTTCTGACTTTCCTTTTTGAGCCTGTTGGTCAATCAAAATACCTAAGCCATTTACGTTATGTACATCTCCTGGTAGGTGGGAAAGATAAGCTACTATGATCCAGGCTCCAAGAAGGTGATGTTGATGCCTGTTCAAGGATATCCAATTGAGAAGAAGTTAGAAGAGGACGACGATTCATCGATGCAAGCTGACACATCTCTTTATAACGAAGATGGATCCTTAGAGGTATGGTTTACACTATGTCATGTTCTTTTAGTTGTTTGCTTGCTAAGCATCGGAGTTCTGATATATAAGAAAGACTTTGCTTCTGCAGGTTGAGTTCTCTTCTCTGCTTGATGTCCGCAGCGTCAAAACTAGCAGCTCAGACGTGGTGGAAGTCGCCACCAAGCCTGACCAAGCAGCTACTAATGTAAAGCTGAACACAAACATCAACGGTTTGCAAACCACTGTGAAAGGTACTTCTTCAACAATCTTGAACGCAGTCTAGTATATTGACATGGAAACTTATCATACTTTATCGTTGAACTTATGTAAATTTCAGAGAATGGAAAAGGGAACCCTTGGGAAGAGCTAAGTGAAGCTGTAAGTGCGAAAAAGGCAAAACTGTCTGAAGCCAACAATGGGTGGAACAAGAAAGGGAAGAGTTCAAGTGGAGGCTCGTGGCGGCGAGGTGGGGGAATTGGTCCTCTCATGAACTACCTAAGATCTCAGAAAGAGATATGAGCAATTAGATCATCACATCCTGATGTTTTTCATCTTCTTCTTTTCGATCATTTTGGATTTGCAAAACTCAAGTCAAAAGAAGAGAAAACATTTTGTTTTGCTGATGTGAATGCATAGCTGAATTTTTGTTAGGGAAAAGGACCTTTGATGTCTCTGTATTCATTATAATGGTTAAATACCAAAGAGAAGCTCGTTGATGCATTCAGTCGAACAAGGTGCGGGCGATATTGTCCTCGAGTTCTGTCTAGTGTCTACTCTAATAATCCCATTGAAGCGACAGCGTTTCACTTGGTCGACATTACAAAAAAAAACAAATTAAAATCACATATACAACGACCGACGAGACACGATACATACTTAACAATTTTTTTTTTTTTTTTTTAAAGACAAGACACGAAATTATCACCAAACCGGTCTTCTACTCTTCTTCTTTTTGTTCCCTGTCCCACAAAGATTTCCAAAGCTCAGTCACTCAGAGAATCGAATCTTTGTGTGGCCTAAGAAGAAGAGGGCGATTCATTTGAAGCTCTAAGATGATGTTGAGGACACAGAGATGGAATCTTCTTACTACTTTGAGATTGGTTCATCTCCGTTCAACTGAGACAGGTACTCTGAGAAATGATTTCTTCCAAAGCCCATACGATTTCTTCTGCTTGCAAGGCTTCTCTGGTCTCAGCAGCTATCGAAATCTCTCTTACAAAGAGAAATTGAGAAGTGGACTCTTCAGTATAAAGAAGGATGATGCTGTTGCTCTCTTTCAGTCCATGATTCTGTCTCGTCCTTTTCCTACGGTCATTGATTTCAACAGATTGTTTAGTGGCATTGCCAGGACAAAACAGTATGATCTAGTGCTAGCTCTCTGCAACCAAATGGAATTGAATGGGATTTCACATGACCTCTACACGCTGAGTATTGTCATCAATTGCTTCTGTCGGTGTCGTAAACTCGGTTTTGCTTTTTCTGCTATGGGAAAGAACTTCAAACTTGGGTATGAGCCTAACACAGTCACATTTAACACCCTCCTCAATGGCTTATGTCTCGAGGGCAGAGTCTTTGAAGCTGTGGAGTTAGTTGATTGTATGGTCCTAAGCCAACATGTACCAGATCTCATCACCCTCAACACTCTTGTCAATGGGCTTTGTCTCCAAGATGGACTCTCTGAAGCAATGTCTTTGATTGATCGAATGGTGGACTCCGTATACCCTCTATCCCCCTAAAAACTCTATGTTTATCCCTTTATTATAATATAATTATTTTTTCAATTTTTTTTAAATAGAAAAAGTGGCTAAAAACGGATTGTCCATATCATAAATTAGATATTTACAAGATTCAACCGGAAAGATCCGACCCACACATAACAAACCCTAAAACCCGACCCAGCTAAACCAAAACGATATCGTTTTGGTTTACTCAACTCATTCCCTTCTCCAAATGTCGTTCCTTTCGTCGTCTCTCCCCTCTCGACACTCTCTATTGCGAAATCGGAGATTGAAACCCTAGAGTATCCATCTTCGTTCTTCCTTGTTCATTCTCCATCTAATTCGAAAATCCATCTTTGTTCTTCCTTGTTCGTTTGTGTCTCAACTATCTCTTTGTCTCTCTTATCTGAAACCCTAAAGTCTAGACCGCTTCGTTTCTTCTTCCTTCTTTGTCGAAATCGAGGCTCCATCTTCGTTCCTTGTGGTAAGTGATTAGTTTCCCTTTATTTGGTTGTTATTTGGTCGAATTTGTATGTAGATTTGAAAACAAATTTGGGGAAAACTTTGAATGTGTCTTATGTTTAGATATTGGCTTTGAAATTGGATAAGAACTTGGTAAATCTATTGTTTAGGTATATATTACATCGAATCTGTATGTAGACTGATGCGTTTTTTTGTGTGTTTCCGATTTGAGTGATAAATTGTATTTAATTTTTGTTAATAAAATTGTATTGGGGAAACTTAGTTGATGTTGTGTTGTTGTTTT